>NC_056748.1:141627325-141664825 GCF_019279795.1 Protopterus annectens | reverse complement strand
ATTATGCACATGTAGCAGTTCACACAGAAGGGGGGGTATTCATTTTCCTGTGCCAAATAGGCTGTCAGTTTCTTTAAATGAGAACCCTGCTCCTACATTCTTATCCCCTCACTCCTAGTAGGCGTGGCTTACAAAGTTAGACTCATGTGTGCTTTTGTGCTGTATTTTAGTTAGTTAAATCACATGCTTGATTGTTTAGAAAAATCAGTTTTAGATCATACAGGCTTTGTGGGGTCTGATAAAGCATCTGACATAGCTCTCAGCCTCTTGACAAAGCCAGAAATAATGGGGGCACAGAGCCCCAAAAATAGGGACACATTTTAAATATTGATCTTATAAACTTGCTAGAATAAAAGGTCTTGTGTTACCATGTATTTTCTGAAGAATATGAATTTTGAAACTCAAATGCCTGTTATTATATGTGACTTGACTCCTCAGTAATTTGCCACAAAAATCCAGAAAACCACAAATTTTATGAGGATCAGAACAAAAATATGAGGCAAAAATCTGGACATTCTGTGAAAATTTGGATAGTTGAGAGGTACGTATGAGCAACAGTCTGTGAAAAAAATAATCCTTCAGTTTATTTTATATCTTTCTTGTAGCCATTAGTTGTCATTATGAATGATTTTACCAAGTTCTTTCATGTTACACAGCAGTTGTGCTTCCTCCCTGTGTATTTGTACATAGTGTAGGACATTTATTGCAAAGTTATTATCAGTGTTATTATTTGTAACTAAAATAGACTAGAACATTTGTAATAACAAATGAAGGAAAGCGGGAACAGCAATGGTTAGGTGATTTGTACGGTTCCCTATTAGAACCACAAAGGTCCACTTACGTGAATATGGAAACATCGACACATATTCAGCGAACTGCGAAAACACTGATCGTCCTGAAGCGCGAAATTCGAAATGTCATAGTTGGCCCTTCTGTGGTATAGCTCCTTAAGGTAAGTGTGTGATAGTTACGGACCTTAGGGTTAGGGTGCGGGTTAAGGTAAATGCATAGATAGTAATGCATGCAAGGTTTTGTTTAGTGTATATATGTGGTTTATTTATTTTTGTTTGGGTAGGTAGTATGTAGTAGACGGTGGGGTTGACCAACTGGGATGATTCAAGATTTTGAATTTCGCAATTAAGGTGTTTTTGTGGTTCGCGCAATATGTGTCACTGTTTTTGTATTCTCTGAAAAGGTGTTTCGTGCTTATAATATAGACCCTATTTGTACTTCACAGCTTTGGGGTCCTGGGTTCAGTCTTGGACTCTACTTTCTGTCCTCGTGGTTTGCATATTATCCCATGTTTTTGTAGGTTTTCTTGAAAATCCAGTTTTCAGCCAGCTGCTTGTAGAGGAATGACTGTTTTACACTGTTCATATATACACTTCATTTACCTTTGCTCGTGCAGTCCTGTTCATGGCTGAAAGGAGTCATTGGTGAGATTTAACAAAATGTAATTTCCTCAGAGTTCAATAACACAAAAGATGTATGTTCTTGTGCAGCAGTAGTGATGTAGATGAGAGCGCTCTGCTTGAAGTGCACCCAGGCAGAGAAGCAGGATGCAGGGTGTGATGGTCTGTCCCAATAACTGACCTCTCTGTAAAGGTAGAATGAAAGCAACAATTGTTATTTATTTATTTGACATTTGTTGACCGGGTTAGTCCGACTGGACAGAATCCTTTTTCAGCAGAGACGGGAGGAGAAAATCTCCAAAAGACACAGTAAATGATATAAAATCAGATCAGAAATTTAGCATTAGGATCTGTGCACACAAACACAAATTGTTATGATAATTACATATTTACATAAAATTATATGAAATAAGAGATAAGGTAGTATAGGAATCACCATAGGTAATACCCAGTGCGCATCTACAGTACAATTGTTCAGACAGTTACTCGTGTATAACTATGAAGTAAGTTTGGGATAACGTACATCATCACTTCAGAGCAGAGAGCCTGGAGGATTAAGTTTTTTTGGATCAGTTATTTAGATATCAGAGAGGGGAGGAAAATAGAAAAGGAGTGAAGGGGGGTTAGTAGTGGTAGAGTGGACAGGAATATTAAGAGGGGGTCATGGCACGGGCAGGTCCATGAGTTTATTAGGGCTTGCCACCCGATGATGTAAACTTTGGCTCTGTGTGATTTGGTCACATTAAGTAATGTTGAAGTGACTTTGCAACTCCATTTAGAAATGGGAAAAGGGGGGTTGAGGAGGAGGATGTTGACGACTGGGCTTGCATACTAATAGAGAATACAGTTCTCTGTAGGTTATTTGATCAAACAGATTGTAGAAATACCGTTTTATGTTAACATTACTGACAAAAAACAGCATCTCATCAACAACCAAAGACATAAAAGTCAGTCTTTCACTGAATCTTTGGTGGCAATTGCTAAATCTGTGCAAACTGGGGAGAAGAGCGAGATGAACAACTGTCCCCTTGCAGTGATCCCAAGTTTCATCAAAGTGGCCCTTTGGTGCACTTCATGTCATGGACAGCGCACTAAATGTTGTTTAGGCAAACTGTCGGTACAATAGTTCTGTAGTAAATTAGGTAAAAAAGTAATGTGCTATGACTTATTCTATTAATTTAGACTCAGAAAGAATAGAATTTCTTGTAACAGTTACCGTACATTGCCTAATGTAATATGTATCATATGTGTTAGGAAGGCAGATGAAAATCCATAAATATGCACAAGAAATGATGTCCAAAGTCAGAATCTACAGTGAGGATGTGTATTTAAGTAGTAGTTCATTGGTTCTTAGGTGAATACGATGCTAACTGCCCCAAAGGGCCATTTTAAACCTAGCTAATAACCTGAAGTTAAAATCAAACCCTTTACCTTGTGTCTGAGACAAAAACCTTAACCATTATGCCAAACCCACCCCACAGAACAGAAAAGTATTAGTCACTATAAGAAATGTTTGCTGTAATAAACAGCAGCTTCAGACAATCATGTATGAGGACTGCTTGCCTCTGGTTTAACGACAACTCAAGGAAATGTTTGAGGCCACTATTAAACAGTAACCCCAATGGAAATAGTATGACATATGTAAAGCTTTTTGCTGTCAGACAGTGCAACCCATTGCCCACCCCGGCACACAGACAGACAAATGTGATAACTAGCCACTTTTGCTGTACACACGTTAGATGTCCAACTGAATGCTACAGCAATACTTGGGCTTACTGCCCCAACCCCTGCATACACACACACACACACACACACACACACACACACACACACACACACGTACACACAGTAACAATGCACTTACCTACAGGCAAATTGGAGAACCAGAGAATCACAAGCACTGAGATGCTGTGTCACTGATTTTATACCCAGATCCTAAAGGGTATGGACCATCCTACGGACGTTGCCCAATAAAAGTGAAAAACTATAGCCGCTTTCTTTATATTTAAAATGCAAGTCTTCCCCCGCCCCTGAGATTTTGCCCTGAAGTAGTCCCCGCACTCATTACAATCAGTTTATTGAATGTGCAAACCTCAGATGTTGGACAAGAGTGTTGTACCTCGTTTCATATGAATTCCCATTAGTTCGGTAAAGGTAGAATAGCAGCTGTCACTTGCTTCTGGTACACAGTCATGTCAGTTACTTCCACCCAAAGATACTTCTCCGTTTGCATGTGTAACACCTCTGATGTCAGATTGTGATTAAAAATTCCACTGAAAAACGGGCTCTTCTTGGCCCAGTGGACTTCCCCGGTCATCAAAAAAGAAATGATGGTAGCACAAATACATTTAAGTTTTTTACTGCTCGAGTTCACACAAATATACAAGTCCTGCAGAGCAAGAAAAAAAGAAAATGCCAGCAAGGTCGCTCCTTATCAGCAGATCTCCTATACCTATTCCATAGATTGTATACTCCAAATACCCGAATTTCACATCTCCGATGTCATATGCATGTGTTTAATACATGCAATGTGTGTGTGTGTGTGTGTGTAATATATATATATATATATTTCTAATACACACAAATATACTTTATATGTACATTTCAACTCACCCAGCAATTGCTTAGTTTGCAGTCCTACAAAATCAATAAATATACTTAAATTATGCCCCCACAGTAACTTCAGCTTATTTTTTCAGAAGCATTTAGTGCAGTCCTAGTTCTGAGCCTCCTACCACCAATCTTTGAAACAGAGACAAAGTCAAAAACTGTAGCTGACAAAAGACCAAAACAAGGGATAGATTTATAAATATTTCTCAAATCCAAGTAACTTGGCTGACAGGCTAAAAGAAAGTGATTTGCTAAAATTGAAAAAATCTTTAGACTGAACATTTTATATCACATTGTTTCTTCAGAATTATCCACTAGAGCAATTGCTCTCCAGAACTCCAGAGCTGGCATGAAAAAGAAATAAAACTAAAAATAAATATACAGGTAATGTTTTTGTGCTACTTTGGGATAAAAAGTAACCCTGCCTTATGTGTAAAGCACAGAGCACCAACCCCTGTTAGAAAATCCCCTGTTATGATCACCAAAAATTCAAAGGAAGAGACTAGAGCTCATTCCAGGACTAGCTGACAGGTGGTTATGCAACATGTCCCCCATAAAAACTTGAAACAGAATTAAGAAATTCATGCTCCCCTGGAACAAACTCCCCATCCACATAAAATAAAGTTCCTGCCAGTCCGTATTCAAGCACAACTTAGATGTATGGATGGGAAACAGAAAATGTACCCCAAGAATACCCCTTGTGCTGCTAATGACAAAGGCATCTCTCAAAGGCTTTATCCCATGTATGGGTCCCCTCAAATTATCAGTGGTATGGTATCAATTCTCATTAGTGATAATTAATTGTAAACCATGGTAAGGGCAAGGGCAGTCTTTAACCAAATGTGATGGGTTAATTCAAGCACAAAAAGTGAAAATGACTGGACTTAAACTGGACTGCAAGGGCCGCTAGCCTAGTACTTACTTATGAAGGCCAAACATAAATTCTGTTTTAAAGAACTTAAGCCCTATGAACTTATGAAAGCAAAAAGTAAACTCTGCTTTAAAGAACTTAAGCTCTGACCAAATTCATACCAGAGAAAAATGCATGTAATACATTGGCAGAAAAAGAAGCCTATGTCTCACAGCAAGCCGTTTGTAGCATTAGGAACCGTCATTTTTGGTGGTTAAACACAAATCGCTTAAATGAAATGATCTGATGTAAGTTAGTATTGTGAGTCAGCTCTCCTCTCAAGATTGTTTGGAAACGACCGCTTGGTAAACTTGTTAAAATACTGATTGCTGTGTACAGTAGCAGGTTTTTAACCAACCTAAACATGCTTAACGGAAGTAAAAACACACACCTAGAGTGTAATTTCTGAAGCATTACTGTTGTTGTCTTTTAATCACCTTAATTAGTTGGGATCTGTTAACTTCTTTGCACTTAATTTTTAAAATGTTTTGTTGGAGGTTTCAAGCCATGTTATATAGCTTTTAATTACACCTGCTCAATTAAACCAACAAAGTGCCTTTGATTGCTTGATCACACAATTTACTGTAAGTGGATGAGCACAGTGTTATTTCTTGATTAGTTTAGAATCAGGGATACTGCAGACTCAACTTGCAAGTGAAACGTTTAGCAACATGCAAGCTAACCGAAAAGTGGAATACATCTGGGCACTTTTTTTTTTTTAAGCAGATCTAAATATGCATACATAAACACAGAAATCCACTTTCAAATAGGAGTCAGTCAGATTCTGTGGCACACTTCCCAGTGGCCTATCCCTGTCTTTGTCATGTGTGCAAAACTTGACTCCCAACTTCCGTTAGCTGCTGCGTATTAACCTCGTGACAGCAAGCAGTTTGCATCATGAAACTAACACATGACTTGCCTTCCTTTAAAATATCTAAAGAATCTTCAGACCTCTCAGAAACCTACCCCCAGCATAAGCATGGTTAAATAATAAGAAATGGCTAACCAAATAGCAAACGTAAATTTAGTTTGTTGTATGACTGACGATGATATTGTATAACTTCAAAATATTTTGGTTTTATTGCATATACTGCAGCTTCTCCCCAGGCCACCAGTGAAAATGGACCTTTGTGTACAGCCAGACTTCCCCAGTCAACAAATGTTAAAAAAACAAGCAAACAAAAAAAAACACATACATAAATAAAAGAATGAATGAATGAACAAACAACTGAACTGACCCTTTTCAGTCCCTGTGAGGAGCTGCAGTGAAATGAAGCAAAATCTGTTTTATTAAAATGACTTTTTATCTTGCAGCCACAATGATTTAAAAAAAGATATTTATCATGCTGTTTTGGTGTTGGAATAGATGCATCCATTACCATAAACTCCACAAATGTAATGTGATACGGGGGAATGTAGAGAAAGTGAGATTTTTGTTTTTTAACAGAAGGGTAGTGTGGGCTTGAAATCAGCCAGTGGGGCGTACCAGCTAGAGAGACAGTAATATGACATTCACTGAGTTAGAAACAAACAAAAAAAAAAACCGGAAGAAATGATTCATGTTGGATCATCTTCTGACCCCAAGTCAAAGAGTACAAAAGATAATCTACAACACAACAAATGAGATACTACTTTGTATCGGATGCATTAATTCAAATTCATATTTAAGTTTATTGGCATGCTTATGACAAAATTACAGTAAAACTAGTTAACAACACAGAGGTGCACAAAAAGATGGATTTTACAGTGCTTATTTCACAGTTGCAGATAAAAATAACTGTAAATTAAAAGGACAAACAGATTATGTAATGCATTTATTGTTTTTGGTTGTGGTGTCCACTAAATCAGGTGAGTGCGTCTTCCACAGGGTCTTAAAGCTACTCACTAGAGAGGCCTCCCCTGTAGAGGTCTTGTATTCTAAATGTTTAGAGCCTTGCAGAAAAACGCCTTTAGAATATGCCAAAGCCAGACATAATCTGAATTTCTCATGCTACAGTTTTTCAGCAGTGTATGCATTGCGTAGAAATAAGAGGAGTCAGATGGGTTTACCAGCGTTATAAAACAAGTGATGCTTTAAATCTTCTCACGAAAACTTTACATCACCCACACCGGTTTACTCAAAAGTTTCAGTTTTTTTTTTTTTTTTGTTTAGTACAGCTTCTGTTTATTTTTTTCTTATAGTATTTTTCAAAATCTTAGCCCCCAGTAGTTCATCAGCTGTTAATGCTCCCGAGCCATCCTTCATCTGTCAGTCATTCCTGTCTGGAATAATCACCTAATAAGTAGTGTATGAAAGATCCAAATATTCTCCAACTTTTTTCAAATTTTGTGTGTATGTATGTATGTCAGGTGGCTAGATGCAAAGTCGCATTTGGTTTTGACACAGAAGCTACCCACACTGGTAACCACGGCAGATTAAAATAGCTCACAGGTTGCACTTATTTTTTGATGTTGGCATAACCTTATGAATGGACAGCCTAATATTCGTCTTTGATATAGCTCAAACCCAGCAGCTGTTTATTCTTTGCGTTTCTTTTTGTTAGAGTTTCATGTTTGTGCATGATATTCATGACTGTTTAGAACGACAAGGACACCATTATGCATGGCCATCTACTTATGGTTTGCTATACAAGAAGGTGTACAGACCACCACACTAAACTGAGGCTTATTATTCATGCGTTTTCATGTTCCGCCCTAGTTTTCCATCTGTTTTTAAGAAGAAAGTCAACCTGTGCCACAACAAGTTTCAGACAGTACACCGTGCATTTTTTTATATGTCATTCAAGACGTTTTAGGAGTGTAGTTGCTACTTGGCTTAGCTATTAATTTTTGTGATCTGTTTATGGAATCTGTATGTATTTTTTCTACATTTGGCTGTGTGCGCTAATAAGCCTTGAAATCATTCTGAACAGCTGAATCTGTTAATCTGGATGGTCAGTGTTTCCTATCAAAAGGACTTGCTAGTAGGATGATAATAAAGCCTACAGTAGACTCTCTACCCTGCTTTAGGACTTTGGTGTCAATAACTTGTTTGCAGTTTTATGCAAAATTGGTCAGTCATAGCCTTTGTAATTTGCCTTGACTTCAGAGAAGTTTTGGCTGAAGGAAAGGATAACAACCTGCACTATGGAGCTTACCATGTAGATCAGTTAAGCTGCAGATGGTTACATTCAGCCTTGTATGTCTAGTGGCTTTGCATTTAGTGCATTATTGATACTCTAAACTTACATTTCTGCATGTTGATTGAACAACACTGATAGTGCATCACAACTGTGTCAATATTGCAACAGGCCTTTGGTGCAGAAGGTTGTGGGTTCTATTCCCACACTAGCTAGGACAATTATTGATACTGCAGTGCAGTATAATGGGGGTGCTTCAATCCTGTGTGTGCCATCCTTCGGATAACCCATTAAACTAACAGCCTATCTGCTTGAGTTGGTGGTAGCTTAGGGGATGTAAAAGACAGCACAGCACCTATCGAAATGGGACAGGGAAGTTCCCAGATGCTCTGGCTAAGTGTTCCTTAGTAGTATAAATACCACTTTGGGTCTGCCCCGGAAAGCATCTGCTACCCAGTCAACAAAGGATGGATACATACATACATAAATAAATAAATAAATCATCTTGTGATTGAATCAGTCTGTCTATCAAGCCACAGCTTAAATGCAGCTGCTCCCTCCCCTTTGCTGGAATTTGCAGCTTTATGCATAGCTACTTCAGTTTGTTATAAATTACCTTTACCCCTGGTTGAGCTCCTGCACATTGCTGCTTTCTAACAAAGCTTTGGTAGTTTGTTTAATTACCTAGCAACACATTTCTTACATGAATGCATCTTGAAACAGTTTTTTTTTTTTTTTTTAATTTTCAAGTTATCAGTTGTATGACATAGGATTCATGGAAGATGCAAGACTAGTTTATAGTCTAATGACCATGTAAACCTTTGAAAACACAAAGTCGCTGTTTCCTAAAGGTCTGCTCCAAAAGTACAAAAATGTAGGAAAATGAAGTAGAAACACTGGAGACGGACCACCACAATAAATGGAAATATTTATTAATGGACAAGCACTTTTGCGTGCATCAAACACGCTTCTTCAGATCCATAATAATGCATTCATCAGGTTACAAATATATATATTAAAACCTACCCTTTAATTAAATAATCAAGTAATCAAGCAATCAAATTAAGTTAAAATGATACAAAGCATTAAATCAAATCTGTGCATTCAGATACGTAGTACATGAAAAATAAAAGCATAGAGTGATGTGGTGTGTGAAGCCCATTCCTGAGGCTTTTAATAAAATGAACTATAAAAACTACTATTTGAAACTTTTAAAATATTCTAAAAACTCTTTACTTAAAACCATACAACACAAAAACTGCTGAAACATATGCAGGAATGCTCATGACATTCATTCTAGCAGGTTAGTTGCTAAACGCAAATTGTATACGGTATAAAAGTCATACAATAGTTAACAAAACTGATATTAGTTGTAACAACTCAAAAAAAATCTATAAAGACTACAGCCTGTGAAAAAATGTAATAGTCAACTGCAATGTCAAAAATATAAAGAGGAATAAAGTAAAAACACTGTGTAAAATAAGCTTGTTGTATAAAGGGACCAACTTCTCTTCTATATAAAAAAACTGCCTGTGCATCTGAAATCTCGCAAACTGCAACTGTGTGCTGATATATGTGTTATATGTTAAAGGTGAAGTCAAAATAAACTAAAATGTTTAAAAGAAAGACAAAAACCTCAACAGTATGAGGGCAAATAGGCATAACCATGCCAGTTTGTGTAAATATATGTATTAGAATTGCATACATTAAAACACAAATGATATGAACGTTGTACTATATTTCTATCTTAAACATAAAAAATAGAAAATAGTCAATCATCGTGCTAAAATGATCTAATGAAAATAAACCAATGAAATTAATAAAACTAGTATATATATGAAATATGTAAAATTCTATAAATATATGTGAACTGTAAAAATTCTGAACTGACAGAAAAATAAAATAAAAATAATGAAATGTAATATATAATGTATGATATAGTTAAAAATATATACAGGTATGAAATATATACAGATGTAAGTGGGGATTTATGGGATGTGAAAAAGTAACAAATGAATAAAAAATATGTAATTTATATGAATATATGTTTAATATGTAAAGTGTATGTACAAATGTGTATGTAAAAATATAAATTTATATATGCAAAAGTCTATGCTGAAAAAACATCAGTGCTAATAAATATAATGATAAATAAATTGATGAATAAATATGTTGAATAAAATCTATAAATGAACTAACTGTTATGCAAACATGATATAAATATATATATGTGTACAAGCAAGAGTAATAGATAGAGCACAACATAAATATGTTCAAGATAAATGAATGCTAACATCATAATTAAGATATTAATGTGTAACCTGCTAAGGTGCTCGAAAAGCTATACTGTTTGTATAAAAGCATATTACAACAGCTAAAATAGCTGATGTATGAAAGACATAAATACGTTCAAACTCTCTGTAGGGCATCTTCACTTAACACTGCGTGCTTTTAGGGGAGCTCTTATGCTCACGTATTGGTTTAGACCTGGGCTATATTGAGCCTTGAACTTGAGAACCCAGGACAGCTCTATATTCTCTAGATCATTGAAAATGTCCCCCCTCTCTAGCACAAGGTGTAACGATCTGTAGCACTCTAAAAACAAAAGAATGTCCTATATGTTTCTATGTCCTATGTTTCTCCCCGGGCCTCTGCTGAAAACAGGCTCTGTGGAACCTAGTCGGACATTCCCGGTCAACAAATGTTAAATAAATAAATAAATAAATAAATAAATATATTGTTCATGACATGTTTGGCTAGGGCATTTTTTATGTCACATTTCTTTATGTCTTGAACATGTTCTTGTATACTTTCTTTTAAAGTTCTGGTGGTCATGCCTATGTAGAAAGCTCTACAAATTCGGCAGTCAGCCAGGTATATCAGGTTCTTGTCCTCACAGGTAGCAAAAAAATGTGGTTCAAACTTAAAAGTTAGAGTGGGATGTTCAAACAATTGATCAGTTGTAATCATATTGCACATGCTGCATTTCGTGCATGGGAATGTACCTAGTCTCTTGTCCTTATAGGGTCTGACTTTCCTACTTGGATTAGGTTGTTCAACACACAATAATCTGCTTAAATTTTTGCTGTTACGATAAACAAATGAGGGTGTGGGTCCTACTAAATCTGCTATTCGTGTCTCCGTCAACAGAATATGCCAATTCTTGGTTAGGATATTCCTAATATGTTTAATATCGCTGGTATATCTCATATTAAATCTCACTAAGGAATTGTCAAAAATTCTCTTGGTATATCTATGATGTTTGTTTGTATTGACACTTGTACTCTTCACAACTGTTTTGTGAATAAAATTCTCCTTGATGTTGTGTACCTTTTCTGGGTTATATCCCGTTAATGAAACAATCTTCCAAAAAGTCACCCTGCTTGTATAGTTCATCCTCTGTTTTGCATAACCTCTTGATTCTGATGAACTGGCTCTTGACTATGCTGTCAAAAATGAACCTGGGGTGCATGCTATTGTAGTGAAGTAATGTGTTCCTCCAACATTCTTTCCTGAAAATGGTCGTGTCAATGGTATGTCGTAGACCCTTAGAAATGGTGATGTCTAAGAAATCTATGTTGTGAAGTGAATGATTAACTGTGAATTTTAAAAAATCAGTGGTGGATTCTAGATGTTGAATGAAAGTGAAGAGCTTATCTGTGGTACCATGCCAAAACAAAAGTACATCATCTACAAACCTTTTGTAAAGGCTTATTTTCTTAAAGCTGTCATGACTAAAGAGGTGACTCTTCTCCCAGTGCAACATCACTAAATTAGCATAAGTGTTTGCGCAGGCGGTGTCCATGGCCACCCCCCACTGCTGTAGGTATAACTTATCTCTAAACATAAAAACATTGTTTGTTAGTACTAATTCCATGATGGCACATAATAAAGTCTCTTCACTGGTAGTGAACTTATGGCTGCTGTTAATAATAAATCTCAAAGCTTCTAACCCGAAAGTATTCGGTATTGAAGTGAATAAATTCTTCACATCTAGAGTGACAAAAATATATTCTTCGGTTAGATAATTGATAAAGTTGTCCAGGCACTCTAATAGCTCATATGTATCCTTTAATATAGAGCTAGTGTCTGAAACCAGTGGTCTGAGTTTCTTTTCTAAATAAACTGATAGTGTTTCAGTGACCCAGCCATTACCAACTACTATTGGTCTCATGGGAGCTGGTATTAAGCCCTTGTGTATCTTTGGTAAACCTTTAATATAAGGTACTTTCGGCTTTTCTATGAAAAAATACAGATACAGGTCATAATCTATCTGTCTACACATTACGAAATCATAAAGTTCTTGATGTACTGTGTAGATAACCTTCTCAAAATCAGTGTGACTAATTAACTTGTAAGTTGCAGTTTCATTCAGTAATTCTAACATACTATTGATATATACATCAGTGTCAAGTAATACTATGGCCCCTCCTTTGTCAGCCGATTTTACAGTTAAATTGCTAGCACGTTTTAAAGTGTAAATACTGTCCCATTCTTTAGTACACATATTAAAAAACATTGAGGTGTGTTGGTGATCATAGTAATATTTATAAAGTTCTCCTTCACAGACTCTTAAATAGCATTCTGCTACTGGGGGTGGTGCTGGCGTGAAAGCGCTCTTTCTTTTAAAACCAGCGTTCAGAGCATTGTTAATGGCATTGTTCGTTTTGTTGTTCTTATCAAAAAACAGTTTTAGAGATATATTGCGTATGAAAAGTCTATGAGGACCTCAGATATATTACTGACCTGAGCAGGAATGTATGTAAGTCCACGATTCAACCATGTAAACCTTGCCAGTGCCCCCACAGGCTTTGCCTGCTTTCTCAAGGAGGAAAAGAACCGTTAGCCACGGGAGTAAATTTGAGAGTGCCTATCCAGTCATGCAGATTTAATTTGAAGGTGGGTATCGAATTGCATTGCTTAACCTGCAGAGGAGGTTTATTCCACAGCAGGGGGTGCTGAGTGGTGACTCTCTCTCTCCGTCATGTTCTCTTTGTCTGCTGATGAAGGTTCAAGTGTTTGGTTCAGGTATTAGCTGCCCTGCTCAACGTACTGAGAAGTTGAGTAGCAGCAGATCTCTAAGGGAGCAGTAAGTGAGGCACAGACCACACGTCAAGTGTCAGTAAGATGCAGGGTACAGGGACAGGGCTTTCAGCCTCTCCTGGTAACTCCGGTTCTTATGATCAAAGACCTTTACAGTTACGGTCTTTTGCGGCGTTTCAAGTTTGCTGACATACCAAGTGAGGTACGTTCCAAAGGGAGGATCGTGCTCTCTGATGAGTCTTTGGATCTTGATGAAGTACCTTGTTTATCAGTTCCTAGTGTAGTTGCCATGTGATAAAGCTGAGGGAACTCTCACCTTAACTGACCAGTCCCCTGATGACCTATTCATTCAAAAAGGGAATGTTGTTTATACTGTGTGTTGTGGGTAAATGCTGTTATATGAAAGAGAAACTACCACACTTTTAATATTCAGTTTAAGCACACTATCTGTTTTACAGATCATTTCACTCATGTCTGGGTCCAAAAGGGCATGAAGAAGTGAAATTTGCCTGGACCGTTTAGAGTGGCCAATCAGCACTCATGCTTTTGAGAGATGTGTGGAAACCTGGTTGCCTGGAGAAAACTTACTTGAATACAGGAAGATTATACAAACTTCTTAGAAGTTAGAATCTGAAACTAAAGCCTTTGGCTGCCGGGCAGTAGCACTAAACAGTACAGCACCATATCATTCTCAGTACATTTGCCAGACTTCAGATACTTCTAGGCACTTGACATATTCAGCGTTACATTTACTGGTGTGAGCAATATCCGACCTACTATAGCGATATGATAAGCAGATCCTTCCCACCCGTTACAAAAACAATGTTGTCAGCGCAGGAGTTGTTTTCATAGTACAGTAGCTTTTCTCAGTCAGGGTTACCTGAGCTCCCCAGAGTACTTAAATAAAGTGTTATGATGGTCTCCCTTCTGCTCCATGGGATGCGTCTGTGTGACTGTAATATGCTTTTTTAGTGTTTATGCAGTGTACAGTTATTTACCCACCTACATATCTGAAGTGGGAGTCCTGATTTTATACGTTGTGAGACTTCAATAAATAAACTGCAGCTCAAAGAAAAGGATAATTACAGAAGAAATTAAGCCAATCTTGAATGTTGTTGTAAGGTCATTAAACATTTCTATAAGTAGGTTGTGCCTGGGACCTTTGCTGTGTACGTATTCTAGCTCTAGGGTGACTGTACCTTGAGAAGGTAAAATATTCTGAGGTACGATGATTTCAGATGTTAGGAGATCTGTAACCAAGTTTGACGACTTCAGATGTAGGAAATCTGTAACAAAGTTTGACGACTTCAGATGTAGGAGATCTGTAACAAAGTTTGACGACTTCAGATGTATGAGATCAGTAACAAAATTTAAAGGTAAGTAGATGGGGAAAGGTTATAACTGTCCCACCATATGCAGTTTTCCTTCATTTTGCAGATACAGATGGAGATCATCTTTACATTCTAATCCTGTTCATACCATTGATATATTTTAAACATTCAGTCAGTCAAACTTCTGTGACCGTTGCAGTTCTTGTTGTTAAGTTAGTGTAGGTTAATTGATAGGTATGAGGTTATAGCTTTACCAGTCTATTTACTGGAATTATCACCAGAATTACTACTCCGGGATCTTTTCTGACATGTTTTTGCTCTTGCTCCTCAGTTTTAACATTAGCTGTGAGTGTAAAAGTGGTTCATGGCACCAAATGCAAGGTGTTTCATTATCTTGTTTCATTTCCTGATTTGTATAACGGAATAGTTGAAGACCTTGTTGAACTTAGTTTTATTGTCTAGTTACAGTGGCCAGTATGCCATAATTTATGTGTGCCTTTGGGAGGTTCTTTTGTGAAATTCATTTTGCAGTCGTAAAAAGCAAGATCAGATCGAATAATGCGAATTTGGTAGTTTTTCTGACTTAAGTTCTTAGAGTGAAATCAGAGATCATTGTAGAAATGTAGTTTATGAAAGTAGAAATAGACGCATTTCTTTCCAATGCTAGACCTCTGGTATAGTCAGGTATACTTTCTGCTTTTACATGAATACATTTTATCTGAGCTTGTCTCAGAGGCATTGTGGTTAACAGAAACGTTCATCATTACTTTGTGGTTAACAGAAACGTTCATCATTACTGCCTGCAGTTTACATTTGTACACAAATTGCTTAAAGATGTGACTGCATATTGGAGTCCTTTTTGTTCATTTTCAACTGCTGCCTCTAAAATGATGTTTACAGTAATTAAGGTGTTGGTGGGGCAGCATTTGTACAGCCGTATACGTTTTTAAATGTGTATTGGGTTATGGATGTCAGTGTGACTCTCGGAGAACAACATGGACCTTGGGCCAGTGACTGTGTAAATGGCATTGTAAGAATCTTTTTCACCCAAATGCTGTTTCTGCACATCTTGTACATTCTCCATAGAAGTATTTTGTAATGATTTATACATGCATCTTGTCATCTAGTGAGTTAAGTGCTGTGATATGTCCTTATTCTTTTTCATTCTGTTATTTATTGTTTTGTTTTTTTTTAATAAAAAAGCTTCATCACCTTTATAGCAAACCATGGCCCAAACAAATTTGGTACATCTGTGTGATGTCACCTTGCTGCTAGTGAAGGCTAAGTTCATAGACATTAATAGGCACATCTGTCCGCATACGCGGCTGTGTGCCCATTGAAGTCTATGGATACGCCTAATGTTTTTGCTATGCTAATGTCACTCAGGTTAAAATTTACTGTTTATTGTCAGTGGCATTAAGTGTAGAGAAAAAGCATAAGTATTAGGTTTTGTTAAAATAAAAGCAGAATTGAAAATGTTTACCTGGTGGATGAAAATACTTTTTAGCATTTTTGCACAACTTGCCACAATCCAAAACTAAGAATTTTAACTGACAAAACAGTTTAAGCAGAAAAAAGTTTCTAGAATACACTCCATTCCTCTCCTTAGTAGAAGGAGCTTTCACTGGAGGAGGCTGAAATAAAAACTTGTCTGTCTTTCTCCGCATATGTGAGCAAATATTAGAGTGTACAAAGGATAAACTGTAATACTTTCACAATAGACCCAAGTGTTGTTGGACCTTTAGTCATAACACAATCTGTTAATTTCTTCCTTTTTGGGGAATAACACGATGTGATTCCACTAAAGTGCTTATATTTACCCTGATAATAACAAAATGTTTTAAGATGAATAGCCAACGGATTCTTGATAAGTGTATCCTCTTAAGCCATAAGGAAAAACTTCACTGTCATCTGCTGCTGTACTGGTTTATTTCCTTAACCGGTTGCCCTGCCATATGCATCCCATAATACTTGTTCACATCCGTTGGTTAATTAACTCAAAGATCACACTTTCAAAAATAGGACATGGAGAAAAATCGGACTTACTAATGAACATAAGAGTTTTAGATCTGTTTTAAATCTTCGCTCTGCATAAGGTAGCAAATCTCGTTAGGCTTCCTAACTGATCATGAGCTGAGGCTCAGCTAGGTCCAGTGGTGTCAGGGTTCAACCCTGTTTAACAACTTCAAAATAAATAAGGAAGGAATAGTTTCTCAAAAGTAGGAAGAATTTCAGATTTCTCATTCCATTTACCTTGATTAATTGAAGCCTGCCACATTCAGGGGGCCTGCTACTATAGGTTCAGGGGGCCTGCTACCATTGGTTCTTCAATTTATACTGAATTAAAGGTACCTTGGCTATTGTAGGTTTAGCCAACAATGGCAGAGAAGAATCCTTGACAGAAAAATAACAGCTCCAAAGATGATATGGTATTAATTTGGGGGGTAATAGAATCTTATCCGCTTGGATTATGCTACAGGGATGGGACTTAAACAGATTTTGGAGAAAATACAGGAAAAGAGAAATATAAAAGGAATAAAGAGGATTTACTTGGGATGTTTAATTTGATATAACTAGACGTTGGCAGCTAGTGACTCTGAATGAGTTTATGGGATCTCATTATTCGCCTCACTGAATTCTGAATATTGCTTGAATTTTACACCATCTAGTTTGTAGGAGAAGATAGTTCTGTCAGTGAGACAGGTGCTGTGTGATGAATTTAATTTCTAAATTAGTCTTGGTGATATTTTGGTATAGAACTCGGTCTATTGAAAAGCTATTCGCCTAGGAGCTTTTCCTTTTGAGGAAAAGGATGCCACTGGGGGCAAGCGGAAGGCAAAGCACGGAACACTTCAAAGAAAACAGGAATAAAGTAGTCTGTCCGAATAAGTGATTCTTTAAACATCAGATTCCTTTGGATGTAAAATGCTGATGGATTATAATTGGAAGATTTGTTTAGAGCTATTCATGCCAAAATGGACATCATATTCCGTAATGGGGTACATGAGGCAGAGAAAAGTGAACTAGAATGGATTGGAATCTGGTCGGCAATAATTGAATGATGAGAGGGGTGGAATGATTTTTTGACAGTTTTGGAGATACTTTGATGTAACGGCAGCTCATTATCCATGTGAATTCGTAAGTCCAAAATCATGGTGACAGACTTTTTGTTTATTTATGTGTGTTTGTCTCCCTACTGAGCTGCAGCTGTGATAAAGGACGATAAATTTCAGGACCAGCCGAGGTTGTGTAGAAGCAACAAATCACAATAATTGCAAGTGATGCAACAGTACAAAGTGTTGTAACCGCAGTTTACACTTACAGACATGAATTTGACAAGAAAGGGCAAATAATGTTACAATATGTACAGATACACACACACATGGCTTATGGCAGCAGTTATTTATTTTTTATTTATTTGTCATTTGTTAACTGGGTTAGTCCAACTCAGCCAAATGGTCATTTTCAATAGAGACTCGAGGAGAAAAGCTCCAAAAAAAAAAAAATTTTTTAAATTACAAAACTTCAAGACTGTACCGATGAAAGAATTACATAAAGTCAAGTTTGTACAAATAGAATATGGATGGTTACAAAGGAAGTTTTTACAGGTCAAATGGTACATTATAAAGAGAAGAGATAGACTTAAGTAACAGAAGATGAAGTACCTTTGTAAGTCTGTAGCAAAAAGTTAATATCCATGTTGGAATTGCATTGTATTACAGAAAACAATCTAGCTAGGCAGTGCACCAAGAACATGATTGCTGTTTGTTCATGAGCAGAAGAGGGATTTGTAATGGTTTTGGGCCCAAACCAAGTGATTTGTAATAGTTTTGGGCCCAAACCAAGTGACAGCTGATTTTTGATATTTTTTCCAGTGTGGTATTAAAAGTCTAATGTTTTGTCAAGCCGTAAGCCTAAGTATTTGAAAGCCGTAGTGTTTTCAATGGGTCAGCTATTTTGTTATTTTATTTATTTTTATTGTATTTTATTTTACATTTGTTTACCGGGGTGGTCCGACTGGATGAAGGTCCATTTTCATTGGAGGCCCAGGGAGAAAAGCTCCAAAATACAATACAGCGTAATCCAATACAGTACATGAGAGCATTTATCTAAGTATACGTTAAAGTGGAAGTTAAGAAGATCTAAAAGTAGTCAATTTGTAAAATGACTAAGCAAACGTTGAAAAAATCACTTTTCAAAAAATCAAAAAAAAAATTTTTTTGCATGAAATTCCAGTTAAGGCATTAGTCTAGTGATAATGCTTTTACTGTAAGATATTGCCAGTTTTTAGCGTGGTAAATACGGCAGGTAAAAGAAAATGAAAAACAAAAACTTTCCATGGGAAAAAAAACTGGTGGCTTTTAGCAGAACCTTAGCAACAGTGTAATGGTTGAGATTAACCTGGGGTGTAGCAGGAGCAAAGCCTGTTGTTTAAATAGTGGGTTTTCAGGAGATTTTTAAACTGAGTAGAGGAGTTGGTACAGGTAATTTTGGTTTGGTAGTGAATTCCAGATTCTGGATATAGTGCAGGCAAAGAGAGATTTACCAGCATCATTTTTATCTTTGACATTTATTAGGTTCTGGTTGCTAGATCTTAAGGCTGTAGTGGTAATGTGCAGCTGAATTAGATGCTGGAGTGCTGAGGTATTATCAGGAAGGTATTAGAGCTTGTGTGCTATTGAGAGTTGATTTAGTAGCAGTAGTTGAGGTAACTCAAGCCAATTGACCTGCTTTAGAGATAGACAGTGATGGGACCTATATGAAGCTTCAGTGGCAAATTTAGCAATCTTGTTATAACAAGATTCCATTTTGTTTAGATCAGACTGATGGAGATTAGTCAAGATGGGGGAGGGATATAGAAGGATGGATAGGAGATGATTCCTAGCGATAGTTGCTTTGGTCTGTCTAGTGCTAAACTGTTTGTTCCTATAGAGGAGTCCCAGTTTTTTGTTCACTTAATGGTTTGCGCATTGTGGAAGTGAAATTTCAGGTTGTTATTGATTTCTACACCTAGCAGTTTAGTGTGTGTGGTTGGAGTGATTTGAATATTGTCTTTGGAGTTTATGGTAAAATGATTGTTTAGAGGAGGAAATCTACCAGGGCTGAAAATAATTTGTTTTTTTTAAGATTAAGAAAGAGTTTGATGTTAGTGAGCCATGTTTCGGCTAGAGTAAAGCTATTTTGGGTTAGGGTATGCAGTTCATTTAAGGTGGGGGCGGTACATATAAGGGCGGTATCATCTGTGCATTGTAGTACTGAGGCAGCGAGTGAGGAAGTTGCGATTTTGTTGGCAAATAGTGAGGACAGCAGTTGGCTGAGAATGGATGCTGAGGGACTCCTATGGATACTGGTAACAGGGGGAACAATCGGTCTTGCCATAGAACTGCCGGTCGGCAGCCTAATAGGTAGCTGTTGAACTATGATATAGAAGAGGATCTTATGTTTAGGGTAGATAGAGTTTCAAGAAGCACATTGCGATTTACCATGTCAAAGGCTTTTGATATGTCTAAGAATATGGACGATACGAATAGACCCTTGTTTCTGTGGTGGTTAGCAATATTGGTAAATGTTAGTAGTGCTGTGGTGGTAGTATGGGAAGGTCTAAAGCCGTGTTGGGAGTTGGAAAGTAGGTTATATTTTAGGAGGTGCTGCATTAGTTGTGAGTGAACAACTTTTTCTAATATTTTGGATAAAGAAGATAAGAGTTGCGATTGGGCAATAATTGGTGAGCTCTAAGGAGTTACCGCCATTGTGCAGAGAAGTAATATGGGATAATTTCCATAAGGTAGGTACCTTGCATTCAGTTAGTGACCTATTTATGAGAACAGAGACTGGCTAGGCTATAGCCTCAGCTGATATCTGAAGGAAATCTGCTTGTAGGTTATCAGCTGGTAGTGTGGTTGGTTTTAGTTTCTTAAGGAATTTTGAAATAATCTTAGTGGACACAGGGTGCAGGGAAAAGCAGGGGGTATTGTTTTGGGGAGAGTTGAGGAAGCTATTGGTATGGGGCTGCTAATACTATTTTGGGCATTAGCTAGGGTTTGGACTGTTTCAGTAAAGAACTTGTTAAATTGAGTGGGGATGGTATCATGGTTGTTTGGTAGTACAGGGGTTGGAGTAGTGGATTTTCCTGGGTGCAGTATACCATTTATTGTGGCCCAGAATTTTTGCAAGTTGTGAGAATATTTTTCTTACATATTTTTATAGTAGTTAGTTTGTCAGGTTTAAGTTGTTTTTTGGCTTTGTTATGGAGTTCTAGATATTTTTGTCTCAAAGTGGTAGTTTTGTTATTGTGAAATTGCATCCATGCCTTCTCCCTTTCTTTCATCGTATTTTTGGTATCTCTTGTTAGCCATGGGACATAGTTTTTATTCTGATGGTTCGGGAGGGAGCATGATAGTTTAAGATTTTTAGGAATGTTGCATTAAAGTACTGCACGGCTTCATCTAGGGTTAGTTGTGTTAGAGGAGTCCAGTTACAGCATTTTAGTTACAGCATTAGTTAAAAATTTGAAAATTTTTTTAAGGTATTTTTAAAGTATTTTTTAAGAGGTTACAATATTTGTACTCCCTGCAAGTCAATAATACTGCAAAAACACGTTGTTTTAAAAACTATCTAAATACCTTGATGTGTCAAAAAATCTTATAAAAATAAATACATAAAAGTAGTTAATGCAATCCACTAATAATTCATGCAGTGTATTAAATAATTTTTAATTAATTATCATAATTAACACCAGGAGTGGTCGATTAAGTGATCACCTGATGTATGTATAATGATATAAAATGGCTTTAGTTTTGATTGAGCAGTATCTTGATAAAGCCTGGTAGAAACCAGGCGAAAGTGCTTGATTAATTTTCCTGTTCTTATTCATTAAAGTTATTTAACTTCAATTTATTTCTGGTTGTATCACATCTGTGATTCCTGGACTGAGTGTTTCTACCTGTGGAGCTGCTTTTTACTTGGTTTTTGTACTCGTTTTCAAGTTAGTTGGATTAGTCTTGTTTCTCCATGGCAGAAGACTTGGACCAAGCTGATTTTTTAAACACGCCGATTTTACTCCGTAATGAACCGGATGATGTTCCAGTTACACACGGAGAATTTAATCAAGTCTTATCGTTATTAACACAAATGAACAAACTATTAAATTCACGCAATGCTAGCTGCACTTCCTTGCTACCTGGAAACCAACAACAAGGACTGAATACGAAGCGTACGCCACCACCATTAGGGGAGCCGAATGGCGTGTTTAGAACGACACTTCCTGATGAGATCTTATTGGTCGGAACCGATCTTCAGGAACAGCAAGCCAGAGTGCAATCGAGCTGCGTCAATGGGAATGGTGGCCAGCGTAAGGACTTTAACTTTCATGCTTGGACTGAGCAGCAATTTTCTTTCAAACAAGGTACTGTTTTGAGTTCTCAAAAGCATTACAACTGTATGGAGCATGATTTTGATAAACTAAATGATAAACTATACGCTTACAAGAACACGCAACTGGAGATAGACTATTTGAGTGTGTGTTCGTGTGCAACGTATTCTGAAAAAACTACGTTGTTTCAAGTTTCCAAACAATGCTGTGGTGGGCTCCAACTTATACACGAAGTTGGTGGAACTGTCCGATAAAACTGGTTTGGAAATGTTGGATCTTATGATCCAAGATTATGAAATTAAACCTAACTTTTCACTGAGTGAACTAACAACATTAAATGACAGTATCGTCAAAGACAAGAATTTTCCTAGTATTAAACAATGTTATGACAAAGTTTTTAACGAAGTGGACCAACATTGTGTTAAGATAGTCAGTCATAAGATAAGAAAGTTGGAGCGTGACTTGATTGAATACAGGGATGGGAGGGCTTACTCCTTGCCAGGAAAATTTAAACGTAATACTTCTAATGATGAAGGGAGAACTGACATTGTTGATAACACTGAGAACATTAATACCCCATTAGCAGACCCACCCAGGAGAAATGAGCGACTGGCTCAAAAAGACAATAATAAAAATCAGCATCAGGTTTTTCAGTATCCCCAGAGCAGACCAGGTGGCAGGAACACAATGTTCTACCAACAGAATTGGAACAGATTACGCAGGTAACGGATTCCAATGAAGTTGGTTTAGTTAATGATGACGATGTTGATAGGGACTCATCTAGTGGTAATTACAAGGTGGTAACTAAGGACAACTATACCATTTACAACTTTACGGAAATTACACCAACCTCTGAGTTTTTTGAGTTGTTTACCAGAGGTTTTCATTTTGTTCCCCTGCGCACTATGGATTTATCCAAAACACTAGTAGAACTCAAATTATTTATCAGGAGACTAAATCTTGCATTATTTTTTAAAGGGCAATCTTCAACTAACTACACAAATACAAGGTGTAGTACTTTTAACCCCCCACCTTAAGAATTTTTGAGGAATTAGTGGAAATGGATCTAAGAAAGAAACATGCACTCAGTGCAAACCAACCACCTGATAACTTTGATTTCCATCTATATCAGTTAACCAATTTACTCAAAGAGGAGGGTATCAGGGTAATGAAACCTGATAAGGGTGGTGGTGTTGTTCTAATGTACAATTGGGCATATGAAACACATATCCATATCTTGTTACCGGATGCTGACACTTATGAACTAGTTTCTAGGAATGAAGTGAATATTGCATACTCTAAGATCAACTTTATGTTAATGGATAACTTGATGTAAGGTGCTATTAATGAGAAATTACACAACTATTTGCATGTCCCAAAACCTAGGATCATGGTAATTTTTGGGATTACAAAAGTGCACAAAGGACTGAACCCTTTAAAATTCAGACCTATAGTAGCAGGTGCCGGGAGTATTACAGAGCCTCTATGGAAATATATTGATCAGACACTAAAAAAATTTGTTTCAACCATAAAATTCATTTGTAAAGATTCCTAGGAATTTATTAATGATGTCCAACAAAATTTTTACAACCCAGGGATATTAATGGTAACTATTGACATCATAGAGCTATTTCCCAGTATTCCTCATTCAATAGGAATAGATTGGTTTAATGAAATTTTGACAACACAATCTGATCTAAGTAATAATACGGTTAGGCTAATAGTGGAATTTATGGAAGTAGTTCTTGAGAATAATTTCATCTATTTTAACGGAGAAGTATTCTGGCAAAAGAAAGGTGTAGCGATGGGTGCTCCATGTGCCTCAACATACGCGAATATAGTATTATACTATTGGGAAAATAAATACATTTTTTCATCTGGTTGGGCTGAGCATATCACCTACTACAAACGTTACCTGGATGACATCTGTATATTATGGGATGGTGACATGGACAGTTTTTCAAATTTCATCACGTACATTAATTCCACTACAGATTTTTTGGCTTTCACACATAATGTGAGCACAAATTCTTTACACTATTTGGATGTTTTTTTATTCAAAGATTATGTCAACAACTTTTTCCAATCCCAAATATGGAGAAAGACGACTTTCTCCAACACATTCTTACATTTTGATAGTGGGCACCCTTTTTATCAGAAAAAGGGTATAATAAAAGGTCGACTCATTCGTGCATCCAGGGTGTCACGTACTCAAGATTTATTTCTTAAAGAAGTCGACTTTTTAAAAAAACTCTTTCTTGAGAGAGGCTATCCAGTCCATCTTGTGGATAATTTAGCTAAAGAGGTTCTCGACAACAGGGAATCTAAGTATCCACCATTACTTGGGAAAGGTAAGATTTTAGAGCACACTCAAGAGGTTGACCGACAATCGTCACATAATAATTTTGTGTATACATACACTTGGGACTCCCAACAGGTAGAAAACACTATTTTGACATATTGGCCAGTTTTGACATTACAGGAGGACATTAACAAAGTTGTACCCGCCAAGCCTGGATTCACAAGAAAGAGAGATATTAATCTAAAGGGCCTATTTGAGAACTAAAATAACAGAAAAACACATTCACATCTTTCTAACAAAGTAGGTACCTACAAATGTGGCGCATGCAATCAGTGTGTACACATATACAATAGTAATAGTTTACACATTCCCTCTAGGAACTTTAAGATTAGTACAACAAAATATTTTAATTGTGCATCAAAAGGGGTGGTTTGTCTCGGTGTTTGCATGGAGTGTCACAGTTTTTATGTTGGCAAGACCGAGCGGCCACTAAGAAAAAGGATATATGAGCATTTATACGAAATTAGTAAGAAGAAAGATACTAATGCTTTTTTCAAGCATTCAATGCAATGTATCAACATGCATATAAAATTCCTTGTCCTAGACCAGGTCACCCAGGATCCCAGAGGAGGGGACTGGGAGACCCGTCTAGAGCATAAAGAACTTTTGTGGCAATTGAAATTAAATGCAGCAAGACCCCCAGGTCTAAATGACAGCATTAGTATAGCAAGTGCACTAAAGCTTAACAGGGAGAAATTATGAGTAAACAAAAAACTGTTTTGAAAATGCCAGGTAATCAACAGGCAGTTAATTAATGATGAATTTTTATTTTATGTTATTAACTTTCAACCAGAAGTACACATTTTTACTATAAAGATTTATTTAGACTATTTTAAGTGCACATTTGTATATATATATTTTTAATATTTGTTCTTAGTATTTGTATTTTTTAAAAAATTATTTAATACACTGCATGAATTATTAGTGGATTGCATTAACTACTTTTATGTATTTATTTTTATAAAATTTTTTGAAACACAAGGTATTTAGATAGTTTTTAAAACAACGTGTTTTTGCAGTATTATTGACTTGCAGGGATCACAAATATTTTAACCTCTTAAAAAATACTTTAAAAATACCTTAAAACATTTTTCAAATTTTTAACTAATTATCATAATTAACACCAGGAGTGGTCGATTAAGTGATCACCTGATGTATGTATAATGATATAAAATGGCTTTAGTTTTGATTGAGCAGTATCTTGATAAAGCCTGGTAGGAACCAGGCGAAAGCGCTTGATTAATTTTCCTGTTCTTATTCATTAAAGTTATTTAACTTCAGTTTATTTCTGGTTGTATCACATCTGTGATCCTTGGACTGAGTGTTTCTACCTGTGGAGCTGCTTTTTACTTGATTTGTGTTTGTGTTGGTTGATGTTTTGGGTCCTGGATTAGGGTGAATGTCACCATAGCAGGTGAGGTTTTGGAATAGCTGTAGATAGAGTTTGGTTAGTTTATGTATTATTTTCACTTGCTTTTGGGGAGAGTGAAGGTTGGTTTTGACCATCAGCTTATAGTAAAAGTAAGAGAAGGATTGAGAGGAGGAAAGGTCACATGGTGATATGGGGAAGTTTTTTAATTTTATGGAAATTTCATGGAAAATAGTAGTAGAGTGAAGATGGTTATAGGGTAGAATCCTGCTTTTAGTAGTTGGTTTTGTTGTGGGCAGTACATCGTATTGAGTTGCAGAAAGAGTGGGATGAGTAGAAGGAAAATGTCTAAAACTGTTAGGGTTGGGTGTTTTAAAAGGGGTGTAGTATTAGGGGTGTGGTGGAGGGAGTTGCTATGGGGACTGATAGTTATGATATGATAGCCTAATTAGCAATGTGCAAATTGGTGGTGGGTGTGGTCTGTAGCTATCAGTTTAATTGATATGGGGTGGGTGGGAATGGGGGTAAGTAGAGGAGCAGAGAGAGAGCATAGTGAACGGAGCGGGCAGAGCCATTAAGGCGAGGCACAGGAGTGCACAAGAGACCATCAGCAAGTAAGAGAAAGAAGCCTACTGTTCCAGTGTGGTAGCCTGTATATTACTAAGTTAGGAAAAACTGCTAGAAAAGTTGGGTGACTGCTTATGTGGACTAGTCACAGAATTTGGCCAGTTTCAGCATATATTAGGGAGCAGTTGTATGGTTAGGTAGGGTGAGATGAGGTAAGAAGTAACCTCTAGAGAAGAGAGGGCAGCAGAATTAGTAAGTAACCAGATGTAGGGGGAGACGCTTGCTGCTTATCCGTAATGCAGCGTTTGACCACAGCTAAAGTCAATCTGCAGCAATTGAAAAAATATTGTCTCAAGCTTAGATACAAAAATAATGGATAGTCACATACGTGCACTAGTTTCAATACTTTAGATTTTGTTTAGTTTTTCTTGCAGGATCTGATGTTTTCCCAGGCAACTTCTTTTATCTGCTTAATATTATGGTGGGAGGGGGATGTTTGTTTGAGAGTTTGGTCCCGAGTGGTCTGGAAGAGGGAAAAAAATAATTAAGATTTAGGGCGCATGCATTCAAGCTAGGACAAATAGGCTTAATAGCAAGCAGCAGCATATAAAGGCACTAGTTATAGTACAAACACAGTAAAAATGAGTTCATAAACAATTAGGTGCATTAATGCAACAGCTACTTAGGAACTTAACAAATGGACATAGCATATTCTAGTAATGAACATTGATATCACTGTATTCTTAAGATAGCTGCAGAAAAAACTGTGGCTCTAATTAGCTATGCAGGCCAAGCAGCTTCTTATTTGAACATCAGTTATAGTTATACAACTGCCTGACTCACTTTTATCAGTGTCCTGAATGAAATCAATTCAGTGCTAGAAAGTGTATGCACATTCCGGACATTAGCTAGCTAGCGGTCTTTTTCATCACATTAATACATTTTTGAATGATAGAATTAATAATGTGTAAAGTTAAGTCTCTACAGCTCACCACACTATTTAATTGTATAGCTGTAATTCCTGTCCACACGCTATATATTCTGCTTGATCCAAAGCAATGCAGAATCAACTACTACACTTTTGATGAACAATCAATAATCTTTTTTAAAAATTAAGCAACAATAACCTGCAACGTTATTTAAGAGTAATGTTGTGATTACTGTTCACATCAAAAAGTCACCTCACTGTTAGCCAGTTCTATTTAGCTTGCAAACCAAAGATCTACCTGTGGCTTCAGTTCACGTACAGGATAACCCGTGAACTGGTTATGTACCTCACAGAAAGTTAAATGACAGTTGAAATATCAGTGATATTATAAATAAATAACGTGCAGAGATACAAAAACAGTTAAATTTTGATAATTTCCTTACCAACTAATACGCATGCACAAACGGCAGTGGCAGCGTCTATGGGGAAGAAAGTTTCAATTAAAAATGGCACCTTAACAGTGGGGTTTCCTATATAGATTTTTTGAGTCTTTTTGTCAATTTTCATATATGTCGGAGAAGTTTTTCTTTCTGAATAATTTTACTTTTCTTTCTTATAAATTTTGGTAGCTCAGGGGATGATGGTCATGCTGAGTAAGGGATAAATCTGTAAAATGGTCCTTTCCAGCCACTGCTCTACCCAAAAAATAAATTCAGTAAAAAATAAAAAAAATGTGGTCTGAGCACATACTTTTCGCAAAAAAAAATGCAAAGCCATGGCATGAAATGGCCAGGTGGTATATATGAGTCAGACATGAAAATGGCAGACAATTCAGATGTCGGGCCAAGATGGTGATACCCAAGGAAGAAATCCAGAGCTACCCACATATGACGTCATTCCCTCAAAAGAGTTTATGCACTATGTTTATTATGTACACAGTGTATAGAAGTATAGACATCTATCACCTGATGCATCTGCAGTAACATAGTTAACGCTCTATAGATTATTCATTAATAAGGTCAGCTGGCACGATGCCAGGGTAATCCTGTGGGCTAGGCTTGTAAAGGCTCTAGGGCCATTAGCCTAGTACACACCTATGAACTTATTACAAGCACACTAATCACTCCGATTACAGATTTTAAGCCAAGTGCTTCAACTATACATAAACAAATGAGTCGCATAAACATGGTGCTATCACTCAGACAGGCCTCTGGTATATTTGCTGTATAAAACTATAGTGAAATAAAGGGAAGTACTTTTCATACAGGGAAGAAAAATATGTGTTTATACGTAAATCAGTACATCGACTTTCCTCATGATAAATCTGTGACAGCCTTTCAAAAGTAACTTTCTACAGTCACTGTAGCATGTTATTAATAATATTTCACAATAACAAATGGTTTGCATTTCGCAGACTCATTCATCAATGCAGCAAAGAATAGTTTCCTGCATTTGTATCCAGGAGCAGTTTATTTTTCTGCACTTATTTCTAAAACCGCATGACTTAGTCATATGAAATTGAGCAGCGTTTGAGTGACGTTGACATTCTGGATATTTCTAATAGTGTTTTTTTTCCACACAGTCTGCAATTACAGTTGTACGTCAGATCCAGGGATTTGGACAGAATTTCTGAAATCATTTGCCATCTTCCACAATTGTAGCTCTTACAAGTTTAGCATCCATCAAAGATGGTGCATATTTCTGGAAAGCATATAATGTTTTATACTAAGAAAATAAACTCCTGGAATTGGCAGATGTAAGCAAAAAGCACATTAGCTAACCAGGGATGCAGAAAGAAAGGCCATTTAACCAAAAATATGTTACTTAATAAAATGTAACCATTGCCAATATGCCAGGGCTTATTAAAATTTTAATTTCTCACAATTCATTGCAAAAAAATTATTGAAAAAAGGTGTATGCCATGGCATACATGGTGTATGCTTGGCTCAGCCCCACAATTGTTGTTAGTAAGCATTCCGAGTCTTAATGAAATGAATGGGGAATGTTCATTTTCTCAAAAGGCTTTCAAAGCCTCGCAAAGGTCCACTAACTGCCCACTTTAGCACGTGCTCACTGCTGCCCACTTTAGCAAGTGCTCACTGCTGCTTCATGTGTCTTTAACATTGTATAGGGCTATGTCCTTACAAACTCCGGCCCTTTACTCCCCCTTTAGCATGTGCTCACTGCTGCTTCATGTGTCATTAACATATAGGGCTGTGTTCTTACAAACTCCAACTCTTTACTCCCCCTTTAGCACGTGGTCACTGCTGCTTCATGTGTCCTTACAAACTCCAGCTCTTTACTCCCCACTATAGCACATGCTCACTGCTGCTTCATGTGTCGCTAACATTGTATAGGGCTGTGTCCTTACAAACTCCAACTCTTTACTCCCCACTATAGCATGTGCTCGCTGCTGCTCACTTTAGCACGTGCTCACTGCTGCCCACTTTAGCACGTGCTCACTGCTGCCCACTTTAGCACGTGCTCACTGCCGCTTATCCTTTTCCCTAATTGGTTGTATTTTAAACTGTTATACTGTATAACATAGCAAAAGAGTGAAGAAAAAGCTAACTTGGTTAAGAACTAGTACTCAAACATGCCACGTTGGGATTGCAGTCTTGTTCATTATTAGTGATTCAAGTTAATACAGTTTTCACAATGTGTTTGCTGCTATTTAAGCTGTTTGTAGATGCCTTAACATGTATCAAAAACAGGCTAGTTGTATTTAGTAGACCCATTTCTGCTTTGTGGAGCCCACCCAAATTACATTCTGGTTGAGATGCATAGTTAATTAGCAGAATATAAGTGTGAATCACAGAAGGGGAGTAACATTATAAACATTATTTCACATTATGTATGTTTGTGTAATAGCTGAAGTAGTGACACAGAAAGGCATACGAAAAGAAAATTCAGTTTGTCACTTCTTCAGTTTCATGTTGTTTATTTGTAAACTATTTTTTCATGAAGACAAAACTGACTTCAATCTCAGAAGATAAAGTCCCGATGCCATATTTGTAGTATGCATTTCTGACAAAACGGAGAAATCATGGTGTCTGTAAGTTAGTATTTCATTGTTTGATGCATTTTTTCCAGCTGTGAGTTTTTCGTTTATGTTGTTATTCTGGTTATGAGGTAGAACTGTTTTGTTTTGGATCACTGGTGATTAATTCTTTATCGTTTGCAATTATGGCTTCTGACTGCATTGTTTAAGGCATAAAGAAACAAAATGTTTACTTCCCATAAAGTGCTAGAAACTAGAGGAGGCTTAATATGGCCATCAGATAAATCAATGTCTAGTATTGCTACTTCTTGAAATATGTTTCCAGTCATGCTTTATGCAGCAAAAGGACATCATATCTAACACTGTTCCTTCAGTCAGTACTTTGTGGGCTTCTCACATATACAGATGTACAGGTATTTCCTCATAAAATCTTGAGTGTGACAATGATTAAAATGATGGTTCTTGCTTGTGTTTTGACATAGAGAGATCCCTAGCTATGACAAAAGCTAAGTTAGACAATTTCTGTATTTCTGTTCTTGTACCTATCTGTTTGTGTCATTCATAGTTTGTGTTTCACATTTTTCAGTACAAGTGTAACTATGAAATGTTTACTGTTGGTTTAGCAATGCGTTTTTGCAAAGACACTATTATTATCTAAACAGGCATGTGAATTTATTAGCTCAAACTACCCAAGGGTTCTGTGTGTCCCTGATACTGTCTGTAAGTCAAGGAAGTTTGTTTGCAGTCTACATTGTCCTTAGCTATCCCTTCCCTCTAACCTTCATGACCGGCAGACAGGCCTCAAGAGGACAGGAGTATAGAAGGAGGAAACTAGGTGGCTTAGGTGTCCATCAGAGCCAGGACAGGTGGGGTGATAGTTGGGTGAGGCAGGAAGGTGCGGGAACAAGACAAGAAGAGGTATGCAGGTAACAGGGCTGTTCACATCCTGAATCCTACCTGTCTGATCCTAACCCAAGGGTCCATTCTTTCAGATTTATTTAAACATTTTGAAGTTGTGTGTGCAAATGTTTTGCACTGGAAACTTAAAGTACAGTGTTTGTTTGTTGTGCATCTCAATGTACTTCTTACTATATGCTTACAAAGTCCAGTAACTGCACAGAGTTTACCACACACTTAACATAAAACATGGAAAACATGTGCCACAAAAATTGTGATTTAGGAGGACTAGCATGCCTTAACCTCCAGGTACCACATGTGAGTTATTTGTCATTTAGACCTATATCATTTACAAGTGGAATTAAAGGAAACACATACATAAAAAACAGGGCTGATGACTGAAATGCGTTTCCCAACCCATTGCAGCAAACAGCAATTCATACACAATGGGTAGTCATATTGTACTCAGGTTGTTCTGAGGAAGTATGTTTGAAAAACAGTGAACAGATGCTGGGTTGTTTGACAAAAGTTATGGTTGATGAAATTTCTCACAATCTGCTCTCATTTTCAGTGGACAGCTAGTGGGAAATGTTGATAATTCTGTGACGCAGTGATGGTTGCAGGAGCTGATCATGGTGATGTCACATTTGCACCATATTTTTTCCATTTCTGAGGAGGAAATGTTAAAATAGAAACTGATCAGCGAACAGTAATTATATTTAGCATCTTCCGAGCTGGAGGGGTTGTTTTGACATTGTTCTTTTTCGTTTAGACACCCGTTGTGACTTTTAACTCGTTACCCTCTTTCTTCGCTGAACTTCTCACATTTTCTTCTGTGTTCGGTTTTCTACTTCATCGTGACCCAAGTTGAGATGTTGATTTAAAATGTCAACAAAGGTATCCCAAGAACATTACGATAATTTCTGTTCTGTTAGTTCCAGTTGTGATATGAATTCTCATTGTATTGAAATAAAAACACAATTTGGAGATTGTGGTACATTGTTTTAGAAATCAATCATTTTGCAATGACCTAGAGTTAGAAATGGACACAGTTTATTTCATTCTATTGTATAGCATCTGTGAAGAAAAAAATGTCTCTATGGGTTTGATGTGTATACAGTTTTATTGATATTCATAGATGTGATAGAAAGTAGGAATGACAATCCAGCTATGTCTGTACAGCTTTTTGAAGTTATTTCAGAAACCACTAATAATTTTGGCCAACTAACGTTGAAGAAAAATGTAGAGAGCAAATTAGCATAACTACATTATTTCAAGGTAATAATTATTAAAACGTTTCCTAGTAGAGGCTTAAAGCCACCTAGTTTCAAACAACTGTACAAGACGTTTTGCTGAATTTTAACTCTGGTGCAAAGAGGTATTTTGTATAGTCACTTGGTTCAAAGTAAAATATAGTTTTATTTTGTCGTATTAATGTAAATTCCACCATACTTCACCACCATTATCATCTGTTGATGTGATTTTGCTGTTGACAAATAGAATTTTTTTCAGTTGTATATTTGGCAGGATCATTCTTTAATGTCTCTGTATCATACTGCATTTTAAAGTCTTCAGCATTTATATTTTGTTTTAATATGTAATTCTTTATGTATAATTTTATAAATACTGTTTTTTTTCTAGCTTTCATGTTCTAGAATTGGCTGTAGTTAATGGATTTTTTTTTTTTTTTTATAATGGGAAACGTTTATTGAGTAGTCTGAAAAGTTTAAAAAAACACTAGTCACTTTAAGACGAGAAATAAGAAAGAGATGCAGGGAGAGGGGGGAGTATTTATACCTAAGATGAATAATTTTTAGGTCCAACCTTGTTTCCAAGGCATAGTAAAAGTGAGGTTAAATAAACAAAAGAAACACTGTCTGACAGCACCTTCTTGAGTCAAAACTAAAACCAGTAAAGAAATTACCTAAAAAGAGGCATAAACTGAAAAGACAAATGTATGACCAAATAAATAATTTCATAAAAAAACGCAGAACAAGTCTCTCTCCACCAATATGCAGTCCTCTCTCAAATCTAAACTTGATTTGTGCTATAATAAAATTGTACGTTTTGTACCCAAAGCTCCGTACTCATCACATCACTGTATCTCATTACAATTCCTAAATTGGCTAGAACTCCCTCATTGTCTTACATATTTACAGCTAACCAGTGCCCATAAATTCATGTTCAAGCCATCAAATCACCCTGCCCTCTCTTCTGTCATTACAGTTTACCATCCTAACAGAACTCTTTGATCCAAAAATCATCTGCCTTTGCATGTTGGAAAACCCAACCGTTCAGCTGGTCGTATGCTCTACTCCTTCACTATTGTTAAACAATGGAGCACTCTTCGTCCATCACTCAAAACTACTAGCAATCCAGCCCTCTTTAAACAATTCCTAAGACAGCACCTTTCCCCTCTATGGCAATGCAGATGCACCAGAACTGCACTTTCCAAAACCTGACACTATGCCACTCCTCCACTATGTGCTGTAAGTCTTTCTTATATTTACCTGTAACTGCAGGAATTTTACTATCTACTGTATGTAATACCTATATTTAATCTGAGGACTTGATAAGTATCAATTATTCATACTATTATTACAACATGACTAACCCAACTATTCTAATGCTATACTCTATCTTGTTGTGTTATTATAGTACAAACCACTTCATCCTTGACATTGTAAGCTAATAATTTACCAGGATTTTGCTTGTTCACTCTGTCCACCACTACAACTCACATATAGCAGATATATCGTTGCTTACTGATCTATGAATTGAATGTATAATAGTCTGTTTGCACGGTATGGCTTTATAGTGAAATGCATGAATATGTGTTTCTGTATGTATGAATTTTAACTTGATTGTAGAGTTTTTCTCCCCGAGCCTCCACTGAAAATGGGCTCATTATGGCCCAGTGGACTATCCCAGTAAATAAATGCAAATGCCCAAGCTGTTTGAAATACCATTCCAAAATGTGTTTCTTAGCAGTTTAAGATGGATTCCATTTGGCCATTTTAAGTCACATCTGTAGGTTCCTTCCAGGATGTGAGCAGGGACCCAGTAGCATTATGGCCAAATTCTGAAGTGCATGACTGAATCTACAAATAATAGGGGTCAGTCCTGTATGTTGTGTGGTGTAAAATGGCAGTGGGTGTCTGACAGCCCTCTTCTTACTGTAACATGACACATTAGTTATCAGCTGGCTACATTTTCTGAGATTATCAATTAAGAGCTAATAAATAAGACTGATTAGTAGATGATTACATAGATCTGATGTCTGCTGTGTCAAATGGCAGAAATAAATAAAAACACTTTCTCTTCTGTAGAATGCGTACACTGCCAGAAGGAAATGTGTTTGTTGTCGTTGTGTCTTTCGGCTTTTCCTGGTTAGGGGTCGCCACAGCAGACCTCTGGTCCGCTAATGATTGGCAGTAGATTTTTACACGCCGACTTGCCGGGTCTGATGCACAACCTTCAACGAAGGAACACCCATTCATGCATGTCGCCACATAGAAGACGCTCTAACTGAGAATCGAACGGGACAACATCTTACTGTGAGGTGACAACGCTACCGCAGCACCACCACCGCAGTACCAGAAGGAAATGTGTATTAACTTAGTGCTAACAGGTTTTAAGTGTCACAGTGGGATAGTACTCTTTAAGGTGGGAGTGAAACAGAGCCATTAAGTATGTCTTGGTGCTTCAAGATTTTTAGGACTGACTGTATAGAAAGTGTGTTTGTGTGTGTGTGTGTGTGTGTGGGGGGGGGGGTGCTGCTCTCCTGAGTGTGTCATCCTTTGGATGTTGTTGTATCTTTTGGCTTTTCCCGGATAGGGGTCGCCACAGCGGAACTCCGGTCTGCTAATGATTGGCAGTAGATTGTTACATAACGAGTTGCCAGCTCTGATGCACAACCTTCAACGAAGGTATGCCCATTCACGCATGTGTCCACACAGAAGACGCTTTAGCTGAGAATCGAACAGGACAACATCTTACTGTGAGGCGACAACGCTACCGCAGCACCACCACCGCTGTGTCATCCTTTGGATAAGAAGTTAAAATGAGGCCCCATCTGCCTGAGTTGGTGGTAGTTTAGGTGGTTGTAAAAGATACCACGGCACCTATCAAAAAGAGTAGGGGAAGCTTCATTACCCCGGCCAAGTTAATGCTTTCCCTTCTAGTACAAATGCCACCTTAGGTCTCCATTGAAAAGAGGCTACTAGGCTAATGGAACTAACCCAGTCAATAAAGGATAAATAAATAAAGTTAAAAAAATAAATACATTAAACCTCATGTAGACACGAAGGGAACATGCAAACTCCTTACACAGAGTGACTGTAGATAAGGGCTTGTCCCCACACTCTGGGGTTCTGAGACACAAATCTTAAATTCTAAGGCAACATATTTACATACCATCTTAGGAAACAGGAAAACTATATATATCAACTGCAGTGTTTTCTGTAGTAATAAGCCTTTTCAGTTTTAATGACAAAAGCTGTTTATGTTAACATATGCAGCTCATCTTTATAAGTTTCCCTTTTTCATCTTATTTGGAGGTCACTTGAAACATTTCATCCTTATGCCAGGCCTCTTAAAAGTACAGTGGCACCATGCCATGTCCGTAGTGCTACCATGCAGCTGTAAGTGCAATGACCTCTGCCAGAACCTCAGCTGGTATATCTTCAGGCCCATTTGGTCATAGCTGGAATAGCTTTAACAGGGAAGATTATTTTTTGCACACATTGCTTTCTGAAGCAGGTATCGCCATAGGTGTAAGAAGTTAATATAAAACTGGAAATGTTTTCAAGCAGATTTTCCCTATTGTCTGTACATCATGATAGCACTGTGTACTGTGTCTAACTTGACAACGTACATGTGACAGAACTAGTCAGTTGTTCCTCACTATATGTGGCGCATTCAGCATGTGTTAACACACACACTGATGGTTATTTAGATGTGCATATTAAGACACATTGAGTAGTGTTACACATTTATGGTCGTTAGTTAAAAAGTAGTATGAATATTAATTAATACATAATTTGAATATAACATTTGCTCATTAAAAATAATTATTGTATGTCTGCCCTCCAGGCTGAGGCTAAAAAAATACAAATTCTGAAGTGCGATACCTTCCTGCAGTTATATTTTCACTTTTACAGATGGCATTCACTTTTGGAACTCGGCAGAACTGATCTGGAAAGTGACGTTTGTGCGGGATGTTTCCTTCTGGCAACATTCAGTAGTGAAAAAAAATGACAATCCATGACTGACTAAACACTGAACTGCAGTTCAGAATTCATTAGTCAGAATCAAATGTATGTTGTCTTACTTTTAGTTCTGCTTTCCTTTATCACATGACAGCATGTTTGATAAATTGCACGTAAGACGGACAGCAGTTACTTTTTATTTTCCCCCCAAACTTTGATTGGCTCAAGTTTTTATGTTACTACATTTTGATGATTAGGACAACCCTGCACTGCTATGACTCTAATTTTTTTCCAGAACTAACCACCTTAATCGATTTTTATTCTCACATTTACTTCCTGGATTAATCATGCTGATAAAATGAATTTCTATAGACCAGAGATGTGGCTTTCTGCCTTAGCTAGTCATGTGTAATGGAATGTTATTAGATTTTTAAATGCGAAGCCACGTATTTACTGTGAGAGCAGACATCATTAAATCGAATGCTTTTTGTAATCTAATTGAGTACATGCTTGGTGTGTTGTAACTGAATGTTCAGCACGATTTATGGACTGGATGACAATAGTTTTCATTTTAAAGAGAGGTCAGATGAAACTTAAGTAAAGCAGTGGTCCATATTTACATATAATTGCGTTTTTGTCCTGAATACACTGTGTATGTTTTCTAATGTATCAAAAAATAATAAAACTGAGTATTACAAACTGTGGGACATCTAAGATAAATACTTCTTTACTGCTTGTGAGAACATGCATGTTAGTGTATATATTCCTACAATCCATACATTAATGTCAATAAAATAATTTGAAAAAACAGAATTTATTATGTTGCACTGCTAAAATCTGGCTATCTGCCTAATAGTCACCTTACCATAGTACTTATTAACAGCATGTACAAAACATCTAGTAACACAGTATCAGAATATAAATGTAATTAAAACTGCTTAAATGAGTAAGTGAAAGAATGGTTTGAAGAAACTGCATCACGTGAATAGTGCATGTTGCATATAAGAAGAGAAGAAAGAAATGTTTCTAGAAAAGGCTTCAGCGAGCTGAAACTGTTGAATCTGCCACATTGATTTCAGTTGTATATATACTCAACCACAAAATATCAGCTAGGAATAGTACATGGATATGGTTTGGTCTGTCTTTCTGAAATTCATTTCACTACTATTCTTTATGCCCTCAGTAAAACTGTGAATCTCTTTTTTTAATCGATGGGCTTGTTGTCATTCATGTACAGGATGTGGAGTGTTGTAGTCATCATTGAAAAGCATAATGTGTTCACAAAATGGCCTTCAATTGGATGTATGTCTTATGACCTTTTCCTTGTTACGCCATAACCTTTACACACTCTAACTGATATTTTACAGTG
>NC_056748.1:141459825-141622325 GCF_019279795.1 Protopterus annectens | reverse complement strand
ACATATATGCCGATACTGCATCCACTACTAGACACTTTTGCGAAACTAGTGGAAAATGACATTTACAAATACTATAACTCCACTAATAATAATAATAGAAGTAGGAGATATTATAAGGACAACTTGACTAAAGCCCAACGTAACGCCATGATTTTATTAAAAACAGACAATGAGCTAATAGTAAGGCCAGCTGACAAAGGCGGGCCAGTTGTTCTTATGAATCGAGCTGACTATGTTCATAGCATGATGACTATGTTGAGTGATAGTAAATTGTATGAAATTATAAATATGTCGCTAGTATTAGAAAAGGTATCTATGGTATATAGTATGCTAGATGATTTATTAGTAAGTGGTGATATAGAATTTGAACTGTATAAATATTTTAAGATGGACAATCTGTTAATTCCCATACTTAATGGATTACCCAAGATCCATAAATCATTAGTAAACCCACCCATGAGACCTATAGTCTCTGGTCAAGGGTGGGTTACTGAGGCATTGGCTTTATATCTGGAATATTACTTAGGACCTTTAGTTCGTGAGAATGAATACATTTTAATAGATAGTAAACAGTTTTTAATAGACTTGTACACATATACTAAGATGTTGAATGAAAATGAACCATTTATTCTTGTTACTATGGACGTGGTGAGTCTTTTTACAGTTATTCCCAATGATGATGGTATCCATAAAATACAACAGTATTTACAGAAGAATACAGACATGAGCAGGGATAGGATTGAGCTTATAACTTTATTTTTGGAAACAGTGCTCACCACCAACCTCTTCCTATTTGGGGACAATATTTACATGCAGAAGGAAGGCGTAGCTATGGGCACAGCTTGTGCCAATAGCTACGCCAACCTGGTCATGGCACAGTGGGAGGAGGAGCTATTGTTTGAATTAGACTATTTCAGGAGGCATGTAGGCTTCTACAGGAGGTTTGTGGATGACCTCTTTTTCATCTGGCGGGGAGATGAATGTCAATTGGAAGAATTCTTTATACAAGTCAATGAATTATTGGAATACTTGAAATTTACTTTCGTGTATTCCTATGATAGAATCTCTTTCCTTGATGTGAATATAGAGAGGTTAGCCAATGGTTTACTGAATACCTCAATACATAGAAAAGCCTGTTATAAAAATTCGCTCCTGCATAGGAGCAGCATGCATCCTAGATTTGTCTTTGACAATGTGGTAAAGGGGCAAATTACAAGGGCATCTAGGCTCAATCCATCCTTGGAAGGATTTACAAGAGAATTAGAGCTACTTAGAAATAATTTTAGTGATAGAGGCTATGATATGACAACATTCAACTTAATTTCTGAAGATATATATAAACAGAGAGACACAATAGCACAGCCTTATTTCTCTGAATTTAGTTTAAATAAAAGCACCATGGAGAGCAATAAGGATTTGGGCATGAGATTCTTAACTTATTATACTAAGGACTTTGGAATATTAAAAGGAAGTATAGTAAAACATTGGGATATACTACTTCTTGAAGAGGAAATAGGTAGTTTAGTTGGTGAAACACCCACCTTTACGTTTTGCAATAAACCAAATCTTAAAAGGATTTTATGTTATCCTTCATTATCAAGTATTGGATGTAACCCCACCCCTGACTCACAGGCAAATACTCTTCCCTGCAGTAAATGCAATCAGTGCATTTACATAGACACCGATAAAGTATTTGAGCATCCGGTGACACATAGGAAATTTGTATTTAGCACGGGAACTGATTGTGTGAGTAAAGGGCTAGTATATTTGGCTACATGCACAGCCTGCACATCATTTTATGTAGGAAAGACTAGTAGACAGCTCAGAGAGAGAGTTAGGGAGCATGTCTACCATATTAGCAAGCATTCAGAACATAATGCACTTGCCAAACATCAACATATGCTAGGCACTACACACAACTTTCTTTTTCGTGCCATACAACATATTCACCCTAGTGTCAGGGGAGGGGACTTGGATAATTTTATATTGGAATGTGAACTTAGATGGATCATTCGCCTGAGGGCACATCAGCCACCAGGATTGAATGATAAAATTCAAATAAAACCTATCCTTAAGAAAAGAAGAACCAAGAAAGTGTATAAGAAGTGAGATCCTACTATTTAACATTCAATTATTAGGGTTTTAATATTTTATCTGTTTGTATGTGTTATTTTATTTTGTATATATATACTTATGAGTAAGTATGCATATGAAGTATATGTTTTTATACATAATCATTACATCCATATATGCACATCTTTAGGATGTAGTATGAATGTTTATGTTATTATATTTATTCTCTACAGACATATTTATAAGTGAATATGCATATGAAGTATTTGTTTTTTAAATAGAGTCATTATATATATATATATGTAGATATTTAGGATATAATATGTATTTTAAGTTATCTCTTTAAATGTATTTAATTAGTTTTAATTGCTTTATTAGCTGACCAATGAATGTATTTCTACTTTATATATAAAGCATTAGTATAAGGTTCTCATTGTGAGTTGATAAAGCCTGTTGGTGAAAGCGCTACTCTGTCATTAAAATTTCTTTTAGGTCTGCTGACTGCTGCTGCATTTTTTATTGCATCGTATCATAATTTTGGGAGAGAGCTTTAAGGATTTAGACACGACCATTGGATTCATGGCAACCTTTGATATCAGCGCCACCTTCTTTTTGGGATTCATTACATGCCATTGATTGTGTTCATCTTTTTTATCTGTTATACTACTGGCATTGGAATCCCGTTCCATTTGGTGATCGTTCTTTTGCTGTTCTTTTACATATACATATATGTTCTTCATGTCTCACTATTGCAGTCCTGATTTATGGGATTTCCTTCTGTGGAAGTCCTTCGCTGGAACAACTACCAGAGAATATTTTCTCCTTCAACTGAAGCTGGTGGACACCCTATCAGACTTCACTACATTTGGGTATAAGGGGAGTCAGCCATGACCTCAGTTCTTTTTTGCCATTGGACCCCAATGCATACTGCTAGTCAGTGCAGTGCTAAGGCCACACCAGAGAAAGAAAACATATGAAAGATAAGTACCATATTGCAGAACTTTTCATGTGCTTTTTGACTAATGTGAGAGAAAGTTAATAACTGTCTCTGCTGTACCACACTGGGACTTTCATTCCTTTTGTGCAAATGTTTGTTTCAAGAACACGACATTCCTTACTGTCAGTTTTGTGCTCACTTTAATAGCATAACTGTCAAACATAGGGCTGAAGTTCTTGTTAAATATTTCAGTGAGTCTTCAGGACATTCATGTACCATGTTGTCTGCCAGTTGAGCTGATGTGGATCTCCCTAGGCAGAAAAAGGAAAAGCGCTTCAAATTTAGGACCTCAGACAATGCATGTTCACCATCGGCCAGTCTTCCTAGGCTTGTGATTGTCAAAGAAGGTGAGGTGCCTTCATAGCCCCCTTTTGATGGCTGAGGTGGTGGCAAATGCCTTTTTTGACAACAGTATGGAGTCCGATATGCCTCTGGGTAACTCTACTTCCTTACAAGCCTAAGGACTTAGCTCATTGTCTGGGTCCAGAACTGCTTTGTAGGCTCCGTCTTCTGATTACTATTTTAAAACCAATAATGGCTCTTCACAAGGGTCAGGAGATCATGTCGGCCTACTGTTCACAACAGATGTTCATCGTGTTACCCTGCTGCAGTCATCACACTTGGGTTATCCTGTCGTCAGGCGGTCCCGCAGTCAGCCGGATTTCCAAAGTCTTGGTCCGACGTCGGTTGCTGACACCTCATCCCTGACATCAGTGCACCAGGGGTACATATATTGCAACCGATGCCATTTTCTTCAGTCTTTCTTGCCGCGCGGTAGTCTTTCTTGCCGCGCGGTGCCCGAAGCAGAAGCAGTTCGCAAGTGCCGGTCAGCCGACTCCTGAGATTGTCGAATTCGAATTTCAGACCGAAGTCTTCTATAAAGTTAAGTACCCCGTTGGGGAAACTTTTCTTGCCTCAGACCGATGTCAGAAAAAGTTAACAATTGCATTTCTTGTGGGAAGCAAATGCCTCATAAGGATTTTCATTCTTACTGCATACCTTGCCTAGGCCCTGATCACAACGTCACTTCTTGTCGATTTTGTGCTAGGTTTAATAAGCGTACTATTAAAAGACGATTTGATTTCGCACGACACTATTTTGGTAGAAAATTTAACTATAATATGCTGTCGGAGCTACTGGCGTGCACAAAAAGTGCAGGGATAAGGACCGACAGCCCAGGCCTATGTCAAATTCTGAGGCCTCGGTTGATCCGGTCTCCGGTTCTCCGGTTCTCAGTGAGGCTCTGATGCAGCCCCTGACTACCGCAGTTCTGGAACCCGAGACTGCTACGGATATTTTGACGGAATGTACTAGGCCGACGCAGCCTTTTACTTCAGGCCCTTCCGATGATTTACCTTCTAAGGACGTCGGTGCTTCTGAAATGCCATTGGTTTCTGAAGGCGTTTTCAGACTGACGACTCTCACAGTCAAAATGTTTTCTAAGTCAAAGACTCTTTCTAAATCTAAAAAGACTACACTTCAGTCTCATGTTGAAGGCCCTATGCTTAAGAAACAGATGCTCAAAATGGCTGAAGATTTGTTTTCTCTTATCAGGGGTTCACAGCCCCCTCTTAACAAAAGGCCTAGACAAGAGGAAGATTCTGCTTCCTCTGAGCAGCTGTCTATTTCTTCGGATTCCTCTGAGGACCAAGACTATTCCTTCTCTCCTTATGAAGATTCTGATGCTGAGGACTCTATTCCCTCAGCTTCCCCTCCTGAAGACTACTCTTTTGGGGAAACTTTACACACTATGAGGGAATATTTTCACTGGGACGGTCAGGACTACTCTGATTCCAAGAAAAGGCTCAGAGAGTTTCTTTTACTCTCCCAACACAGACCTCTAGCCATCCCACCTGTTTTGGACATTGTGGATGATGTCTATTTAGAATCTAGTTTCAACCCAGACTCTTTTCCTCCTGCTCCGGCTAAGCCTGACAGATACTACAGAGTACCTGATTCCCACAAATTTCTTTACAAAAGCCCAGTAACTGACCCAGAGACTATCTCCCAGGGTCTCAAGGGGGCTAAGGCTTCCATGGCAAAAAACCCAGTACCTTCTGAGAGGGATTCCAGAGTACTAGACAGGTGGGGGGGGGGGGGGGTTTACACCTCAGCCACATTAGCTATGAGAGCACTAAATTGTCAATTTCATATGCTTAAGTATCAGCAATTTCTAATCTCTCAGTTAAAACAAAAGATAACCTCCCTCCCCCAACAATCTGAATTGAAAGAAGTACAGGATTTATTGCACACCACTGGGCAGGTGGGCAAACATACCTTACAATGTGGGTTTGATTCTTTGGAGGCCTACTGCAGAGCAGCTGTCACTGGATCGGTTATACATAGGCATGCTTGGTTAAAGGAACAAAGTCTGCCTGATCATGTTAAAGCAAAACTACTAGATGCTCCCTTACAGCAGGATGTTCTTTTTGGAGTTAAAGCAGAAGAAGTTTTAAAGAAAATGGAAGATAAGGCGAAATCAATGCAGACAGTCAAAGATTTCCTACAAGTACAACCCCCTCGCTTCAGCAGAAACTGGCCAACAAAAAATTGGTCCTTTCCAGCGACTGACAGACCACAGAGGGGAAAATACAGATGTCCAAGAGGCAGAGGATAACCACAAGCCCAGTACAAACCTCGACAATGGGGTACTGCAGCACAGAAGGGAGGAGAAGACCGGTCCCAAACTACCAGAAGGCAAACTCAGTGACTTGCACCTCATCTGGCCAAGCAATACTCTCTTGGCAGCCCCCTTGGGGGGAAAACTCGCACTTTTTTCAGACAACTGGCACATTGTCACAAAGGACAAATGGGTCCTAGACATAATTTCACGAGGATACAGATTCCATTTTCACACCTTGCCAATGAAAAGAGGAATGCCAAACCTGCCACAAAATCAATGGGCAGAGGCACAAAAACAAATTACAGCTATCATGGACATGAGAGCCATTTAACTGATACCTACTCGAGAGCAAGGCCAAGGATTTTACTCAAGACTCTTTCTCGTTCCCAGAAAGGACAATGCCTGGAGACCAATTCTGGACCTTTCAATTCTAAACACTTACTTACAAGTTCCCAAATTCAAGATGCTAACACTACAGCAGCTACTTCCCATGTTGGGCAAGGAAGCATGGCTGGTAATGTTTGACCTCAAGGAGGCATACCTGCATGTCCCTATCAGACAAAGTTGCAGAAGATACCTCCGTTTCATTGCAGGTTCAACCCATTATCAATTCTCTGCACTGCCCTTTGGCTTATCTACTGCGCCCAGAGTTTTCACAAAATGCCTGGCACCAGTAATTGCATACTGCAGACAAAGAGGAATTCAAATACATCCATATCTGGACGACTGCCTCATCCAAGCAGAAAGCAAAGACATTCTCTTACATCATTTGGCTTTTGTGAAGCATCTACTAAATTGTCTGGGGTACACAGTAAACGAAAAGAAGTCAAAATTAGTACCCTCACAAAAAAATGACATTCCTGGGTGCCAGCTTGGGCACAACAGCCCAGAAGGCTTACCTTACACCAGACAAGCAACTACAACTGACTCAGTATTTCAAGACAATGGCAACAAAGACCCAATTAACTGCAAGAAAAATTCTGCAGGCTTTGGGCTTCATGGTATCTTGCATTCTGATAATACCATTTGCAAAACTGCATATGAGGAAATTACAGTGGTACCTAAAAAGCGTATGGTCTTGACACAGCCACAGCTTGGACACAATGATATCTCTCATTCCCTGCCTTCAACAGGAATTTCTATGGTGGTCACAGGCATGTCACCTCAACAAGGGTCAGCCTTTCACCTTGCCCCCAACCAGGCAAACTATCACAGCCGATGCTTCAGACTACGCCTGGGGGGCACACATGGCAGGACAATGCATTCAAGGCCTATGGACTGCAGATCAAAGAAATCTGCACATAAATCAAAAAGAGATGCTAGCTGTACAGAAAGCTCTGACAGCCTTCAAGGATCTATTACATCCAGGACAACTTGCAATAAACAAGGACAACACCATAGTAATGTGGTACATAAACAAACAAGGGGGCACACATTCCTACCCTCTTTGCAGGCAAGCAAAGATCTTATGGAACACAGCTCTGGCCTACCAAGTCCAGTTACAAGCTCAATTCCTGCCAGGACAGAAAAACACACTGGCAGACGACCTAAGCAGAATCATCAAAGATCCCCACGAGTGGAAACTAGACCCACAAATATTTACAATGATAACTCAAAAATGGGGCCTTCCAAATATAGACCTGTTTGCCAGTCCTCAAAACTACCAACTGACAAAATTTTGTACAAGGACATTCCACCATCAAGCTTGGAAAGTGGACGCTCTCTCCTTCAGTTGGAAAAACCTGACAGCATATGCCTTTCCTCCATTACCTCTTCTCACAAAGGTTCTTTTGAAGGTCAAAAAGGAGAAACCACGACTGATTCTCATAGCCCCAGACTGGCCACGCCAGCACTGGTACCCGCTATTGAAGAATATGGCTCACAGCCCACCATGGATATTGCCTCAAATACCCCATTTGCTCATGCAACAAAACAAACAGATTCTACACAGCCAGATATAAACCTTAAATCTGGCTGCATGGCAAATCTATTAAACATCCAACCAGCCCCTCTTTCACAAGCAGTTCTGGATGTTATTCTGGAAGCCAGGAGGCCAAGCACCAGGAAGGCTTACTCGGACAAATGGAAAAGGTTTTGTGCCTGGAACCAAGCTAAAGGCCAAGACACAACTCAACCTCATATGCCTCACATTCTGCAGTATTTAGCTGAGATGTTGCACAAAGGACTTTCCTTTTTCCTCAATTAAAATCCATGCTTCAGCTATTTCAGCTCACTACGACACAAATCCACCTTTATTTTCAAATCTTCTTCTAAGGCAGTTCCTCAGAGGGGCAAAAAACATTAGACCACGTAGAAGAGCTCCTACACCAACATGGGACCTCAACTTTGTTCTGGAAAAACTAACGTTACCTCCCTTTGAACCAGCTTTCTCTGCAGACCTTCAGTTCCTATCTTGGAAGACTGCCCTGCTCCTGGCAATAACTTCTGCTAGGAGAGTCTCAGAATTACAGGCACTAATGGCAGTGGAACCTTTCCTCATTTTTCATCAAGACAGAGTTTCTCTACGAACTAATCCTTCCTTCATGCCTAAGGTGGTTTCCAGTGTAACTTTAAATCAAACCATCCACCTACCCACTTTCTTCCCCAATCCACAGAACAAAGGTGAGAGACTCCTGCATTCCTTGGACATTCACAGGCAGCTTCATTACTACTTGGATAAAACTAAGGCTTTCAGAAAAACTGACCAGCTCTTTGTATCCTATGCTACAGCTTCTCAAGGGAGGGCTATATCAAAGCAAAACATTTCTAAATGGATAGGCCATTGCATAAGGTTCTGTTATACCCATCATGGGAAGCCAGTTCCTCCTACCATTAGATCCCACTCTACCAGGGCAACAGCTACCCCTACAGCCTTTCTCAAGGGGGTTCCTACCAAGGAAATTTTAGAAGCTGCAACTTGGAGTTCTGTACACACCTTCACCAAACACTATCACTTACCTCTTTACTCTATGTCCAGGGCGGGCTTCGCCACTGCAGTTCTGCAGGGCCTCATTGCCTCCACTAACCCTCTATGATACCTCCCCCCTACCTTAGCTTTGGGATTCAACCCAAGTGTGATGACTGCAGCAGGGTAACACGATGAACATAGCACAGTTTTGTACCTACCATAAATGTAGATGTTCGAGTGTTCACCCTGCTGCAGTCCAGGTTACCCTCCCTCCATCCCCTCTGATCTACTGGCTAAATCTCTTCTATGCCTTACTGATGTATTTGCTTATAGCTGAAGGGATTTTGGGTTTGTGCAGTGTTCACTCCATTTGGTACTAATTCTGACCACCTTTTTGGGGGCACCTGACATCTGGGGCAAGAAAAACTGAAGAAAATGGCGTTGGTTGCAATATATGTACCCCTGGCGCACTGACGTCAGGGATGAGGCGACAGCAACCGACGTCGGACCAAGACTTTGGAAATCCGGCCGACTGCAGGACCGCCTGATGACAGGATAACCCAAGTGTGATGACTGCAGCAGGGTGAACACTCGAACATCTACATTTATGGTAGGTACAAAACTGTACTTTAGTTATTCATTCAAGTCCGTGTGTGGAGGTCGGCCCTAGGTCAAAAACTAAAGCCGCTCTCAACAAAACTACTCCTGCCCTGTGTTAGACTCGGCCTACTGGCTCCCACTCTCAGGCCTACCAACAGACCTAGTACGGGTGGCGAAGGGTTTGATCTCCTTGATTAGATCCAGATGCCTTCCTCTCCCTGAGTCCTCCAATGGTAAAAGAAAAAGGGACACTACCACCACACAGAAGAATTTTCTGATTCTTTGGACTAAGATGATTAATTTGATCAGGAAGAATCCAGCTTCAAGGAGGGTGTAGCTATTGGTTCCTGTAGGGATTCTGACTCACAGGAGAAGCTTGCCTCATCCATCCCCAGAGGATATTTCTTTTGGGGAGACATCGCATACCCTCATGGAGCACTTCATATGGGACAGTCAGGATTACTCCCAGTCTAGGAAAAGGATTAGGGAATTTTCTAATCTCCCTTTACATAATCCTTTGCCATTTACCCAGTCTTAGAGGTGGTAGACAATGTCTTCCTAAATTATTCTTTACAACCGGACTCTCTGCACCCCTGCCCCTCGAAAGCCTGACAGATTTTACAGGGTTCTACATTCCCACAAACACCTTTTTAAGATCCCTGGGGCAGATCCCAAAGTGGTGACTTCAGACCCTAAGGGAGCAAAAACTAGTTCTTCAAGAAACCCTTTGCTTACAGAGAAGGAAGAAAGAGCCTTAGACAGGTTTGGAAAGAAAGTGTACAGCTCTGCTACCCTAGTTATGACTGCTTTGAACTGCCAGTTTCATATGGTGATGTACCAGGAAACTATTCTTGACCACATGAAACAAAAACTAAAGAGGATTGAAAATAAACGCCTCTCAAAGGAATTAATGGGTCTATGCAACTCCTGCTCTCAGGTGTCTAAGCATTCTGTGCACTGTGGCTATGATGCCTTGGAAGCCTCCGGCAGGCAGCAGCCACAGGATCTGTCATTAGAAGACATGCCTGGTTGGGGGAGGAGTCCTTTGCATAACACGTCAAATCCAGTCTCCTAGATGCACCCTTAGACAAAGATTTTCTGTTTTGGTCCTCAGCAGGTTTGTGTTAGGCTTTTAAACTGGGAAGTGAATAGTTTTTACTTGTCTGAAGAAGCTGAAGTATTTTGTTCAGTGAAAGTGTTTACATACAATAAACAGTTGGATATTCCATTGCCTGCTCGTTTTCTTTTCTTCTTTCGGTTTTGCCAGTTTAGATTTGCATTTTTCTGTTTTGGTCCTAAGACTGAACCTGACCTTAAAAAAATGGAGAATAAGGCCATGTCCATGCAAACTGTCAAGGCCTTCCTTCAAGTCCACCCCCATCAATTCAGAGAGAATTATTCTACCAAACATTGGACCTTTCCAACCCCGCAGTCTAAGCTGAGGTAAAGGAAACCGGATAGGAAAGGAGCCAAAGGAAGCACTAATGGTGAACACAGTGGCAAGATGAACCCACTAGGCCCTCAGGATCACCTCCCATGGGACTTAGCAGGGAGCAATCATGACTCTTGCATGGCTGTCCCTTCCCCCTCCCCTCTACCTAATCATCCCAGGCTAGGGAGAGATGGTCACTTTTCTGCAAGAACTGAACTCTCATTACTTGTTATCTGTGGGTGCCAAACATCATTCAAAGAGGCTACAAACTCAAGTTCAAACAGCCTTTGATTCACTCAGACTTCCCAGATATTCCTCCAAACCAAAAGACAGAGGCCTTACTAACAATAGCACTTCTATGCTTTCAAGGCTCTCTAGAACCTCTACCAAAATCCTTACAAGGAAAAGGCTTCCTCTCAAGACATTTCCTGGTTCCCAAAAGAGAAGGTCCCTGGGGGGAGTTTTAGACCTGTCAAGGCTAATTCTAACACCACAATAACTACTGCCCATGATTATCCCCCACCCTTTTGTGATCACCTTTGATCTAAAAGATGCAAACCTCCATATTCCCTTAAAGGAATCCCACAGAAACTTCTTAAGCTTCAGAGCAGGGGTGAGGCACTATCATTTCTGTGCTATGCCCTTTGACTTATCTACTGCTCCCAGGGTCTTCACAAAATGCCTTGCCCCTGTGACAGCCTTCTTCAGGACTAAGGGAGTTTAAATTTACCCTTACTTAGATGATTGCCTCATTCAGGAAACAAGCATAGAAAAACTCAGAGCAGGCCTGCTTTATACCAAACGTTTACTAATCTCGGTGGGGTTCACCATCAATATACAAAAATCTCAAATTCCACCAGCAGGATTGTGTTTCTAGGAGCCTTTCTTTACTCATGTCTTCAGAAGGCTTTCCTTCCTCCAGACAAGGCTACCTTTCTGGATTTTTACTTAAAAAATCAAAATAAATCTTTGTTGAAAGGACTGATAGTAAGGTTGGCAAGGATGGTTTCGGACAACATGGAGTTTAGACAATAGCGTAGGGTTCTGAAAGGTATGTTTCTGAAAAGGGGATATCCTGACTCTTTACTGGACAGTATCTTTCGGGAAGTAGAGATGAAAAGGGAGAGTGGTCATTTTGTTCCCCTTTTGGGCATAGGGGCAAGAGCTGGAACACCAAATTTGGACCTTTTGGAGAAGGTGGGTAACCAAGATTTTAACAGAGCATTGGTTTTAACATACAGTCTAGATTTTTGCAACATTAGGTGTATTATAGAACAAAATTGGGGTGTATTCCAGGCGAATTCTGAATGGCAAAAACTATAGGATGTGCCCCTATAATTGTCTGTAAAAGGGATACATACATATATATAAAATATGGCAGAAAGGGAAAATGTACCCATTAATAGTGGGAGAATGACTAGATGTGGCCAATGAACCCAATGTGAATATATACTAGACGCTGAATATGTGGAATTGGAAAGTTATGAACACATTTATTTAAAAAGAAAATATAATTGTAATTTGAAGGGAGGTGTGTATTTGGCTTTGTGTCAGAACTGTCCGACATTCTATGTGGGAAGACAAAAGGGTGTTTTAGGATACGTATATACCAGCATTTTTATAGTATAAAGAAAAGGGATAGGAATAATGTTTTTTAAATATATTCAATGTTATGAACAGCGTTCCTTTAAATGCACTATTATCAACCGTGTTCAACAACATCAGAGAGGGGGATCATTGAATGGAATTATTGGAACTTAAAGACTTGCAGTGGCAGTTCAGGGTTAATGCCACAGTATTTCCGGGGTTAAATGATCAATGTTCTATTAGCAGTGTGCTAAAACTAAAAATAAAAGCCGAATTATAGTCTCGCCAATGGTGCTGGTGCATTTGGGAAGGTAGCTTTGTAGATAGTTTAAATGTTATCTAAAATGTTTTTCTAAGTTGTTTTTTATGGTTGTCTTATTGCATGTTCAAGTTATTTTGGCTAACATGATGGTGTGTTTATAGTTAGGGTCAATTTTATTTTTATTTCCACATTTTTGTGGTAAGTGATATGGATAAATAGTTAAATATTAATGTAAGAGGAAATGGCAGGATGACGGATTATCCAGTCAGGGAATTGTGAGGATATTTAATGTGGCTGTCTGATTCTTTTTGTATTCTGAAGTCGTCCTATGTGCTATTGGACGAAAACACTTGGTAAAATATTAGCAGTGCTGTCCTTGGCCTCATTCATTAAGTGTTTTTTGTTCAAATAAGTTTTTATTTGGTCATTTTTGGTGGTCTACTTCAAAAAGATCTTGGGCAAGAATTACCTCACCGCCAGAGAGTACCTCAGTACCATGGGAATCATGGCCTCTTGCATTCTTATGACACCCCCAGCCAGACTGCATACGAAAAAGCTGCAGTGGTATCTCAAAAATGTGTGGTGCCTGCATTCTTAATCTCTCACCTTAAGAAAACTGCTTCCTTGCCTCAGGAAAGAGTTTGCCGAATGGGGCCAAGCATACTCCTTCAGTCAGGGCCTTCCCTTCAGATTCATCCCTCACGAACAAACTCTGACAACAGATGCATCAGAAATAGCCTGGGGAGCCCACTTTAACAAACTTCAGACTCAAGAAAAATGGTACCCCAAGTTCAAAAACAAACACGTCAACCTAATAGAACTAATGGCAGTTCAAAACAGCCTGATTGCTTTCCAGAAGAAATGGAAACCCCAAGTCCTCCAGGTGAAGACAGACAATATCACAGTTATGTGTCACATAAACAAGTGGGGAGAGGTGATCCACTCTTACCCCCTTTGTCACTTAGCCAAGGACCTTGGGGAAACAGCAAACTCCTTGGCGCTGCTCCTTATGGCACAGTAGTATGTACTAGGAGAAACCAATCAACTAACTAATCACCTCCCTCATGGCACAGTAGTATGTACTAGGAGAAACCAATCAACTAACTAATCACCTCCCTCATGGCACAGTAGTATGTACTAGGAGAAACCAATCAACTAACTAATCACCTCCCTCATGGCACAGTAGTATGTACTAGGAGAAACCAATCAACTAACTAATCACCTCCCTCATGGCACAGTAGTATGTACTAGGAGAAACCGGTCAACTAACTAATCACCTCCCTCATGGCACAGTAGTATGTACTAGGAGAAACCAGTCAACTAACTAATCACCTCCCTCATGGCACAGTAGTATGTACTAGGAGAAACCAGTCAACTAACTAATCACCTCCCTCATGGCACAGTAGTATGTACTAGGAGAAACCAATCAACTAATCACCTCAGCAGAAGCTTGTCAGACCCCACAAGTGACAACTGCATTGGGAAGCATTTCACAGCATGGCCGAAAAATGGGAGTGCCACAAATAGATCTTTTTGCCACCAGAAAAAATGCTCATTTAAAAAAGCTTTGCTGCAGAAAAAAAATGAAGTCAGCCTGGAAGACAGATGCCTTTTTCTTTCCTTGGATAGGCCTGTCCCTTTATGCCTTTCCCCAAAACCACTGGTGCCAGGGTATTGCTGAAACTAAGGGTAATTCTGATAGCCCCAGATTGGCTGAGACAGCAGTGGTGGCCTCTATTACTCATCCTGACTAACAGGGAGCCATGGCAGCTGCCAGAGAGAGTAGACCTGCTTTTACAGAACAGGGATACAGTAATAAACCCCAACCTGCACATGTTCAAATTGACAGCTTGGATGATACCTTGATCCTATGGAAGGGATCTGTCCTGAACAGGCAGGTCCTGGATGTTCTAAAAGAGGCCCAGACGCCCACAACTAGGAAGTCTTACTCTGCCAAATGGAAAATATTTATACTTTGGGGCAGACAGAAGGATCCAAACTCTCATCTGTCTCAGATTCCTTTCATCCTGTCAAGCTTATTCAGTCTATTTGAAAAGTATCTCTCCTATTCTATAAAAATCCATGCTTCAGCAATTTTGGCCAATCTGCCTTCTCAACCTCCTGTTTTTTCACATTCCCTCATGAAACAATTTCTGAGAGGGGATGTCCACATTAGGACTCTCAAGAAACCTCCTGTTCCTGCCTGGGACCTCAGTTTCATTCTGGAGAAGCTCACCCTTCCACCCTTTGAGCCAGCGGCTTCCACAGGTAAACAATTCCTGACAAAGAAGATAGCATTCCTAATAGCCATTACCTCAGCCAGAAGGGTGTCAGAGCTTCAAGCCCATATGTGTGTGGAACCTTTTATCATTTTCCACCCAGACAGAGTGCCTCTCAAGGCCAACCCTTCCATTATGCCCAATGTGATGACAGATGCTTCTTTAAACCAGACCATACATTTACCTACATTCTTTCCTAACCCTGAAAACAAGGGAGAAAGGATCCTTCATTGTTTTGGATGTGCATAGAAAACTGCATTACTACTTAGAACCAAGAATGTCAGGAAATAAGGCCAAAAATGTTGGTCTATGCCAGTAGCTTTGAGGGGAGATCACTTTCTAAACAAACCATTTCCAAATGGATCTCCCACTGTATCTCCTTTTGTTACAGCCATCATGGTAAGAAGCCACCTGATACTGTTAGGGCACAGTCCATTAGGGCCACTGCTGCCTCTACTGCCTTTCCTAAAGGGTCAGCCACCAAGAACATTTTAGAAGCAGCTACTTGACCCTTAGTACATACCATCACCAAACATTACCATCTGCCTACCTTTTCCAAGTCCATAGCAGGATTTGACACTTCCATTTTGCAGGGCATCCTTGCCTCTCCATACCTTTTCCATCCACCTTTCTTTCAGCTTTGGGAATCATCCCACAAGTCAGAACTGCAACAGTGAAACACGAAGACCCTAGTACAGTTGTATGCAGTCACCATAAATGTAGATGTCTGAGTGTATTCACTGTTGCAGTTTACATAAAGTACAGTCATGTACACTTTCCATAAATGCAAATGTTTGAGAGTATTCACTGTTGCAGTATTCTTAAAGTACAGTTGTGTACAGTCACCAAAACTGTAGATGTTTGAGTGTGCTCACTGTTGCAGCATTATTTCCCTCCCTCTGTCCCCTCTAGCCTATGGGATAGGTAAGGACATTCACCTTCTCAGTCAGTGTGACCCCCTTCCTCCTTCACACTTATTTTGGAATACAAGGTTTCAGACTTCTGTCCTTAAGGAAACACTGGGGAGTGCTCCTATTTGTAGGGAGCAGGAAAGTACCAAAGTCATGGAGCTGACTGACTCCCATTGTGCCCAAACATAGTGAGGTTGGATAGGGCACCCGTCAGCTACAGGAGAAGGGGGAAGATAATCTCTGGTGTTCAAACCAGTCAAGGGCTTCCACATTGGAAAATTCCACAAGTCAGGACTGCAATAGTGAATGCACTAAAACATCTACATTTATGGTAATTGTACAAAACTTTACTTTTATATGCAAGCTTCTCTGTACTGTAAGTGCTAGTGAATGTCCCAGTTTAAAGTACAGTGCATCTTTCTATTTTTGATTGCAGCTATTGACAAGTTGCTTATGTGTAACTGCACTCTAAGTTAGTAAAGCCATTTGAGATAGTGGGTTCTGTGTTCTGAGAAGATGGCAGATGCTCATGTAGGAGGATTTCTAAATTTCTGCAGGATTGAACTTTGTGTTGTTGTAGGTGTTTAGTAGCTGTATGGGTTTTGTATAGGCTATTCTTTGAGAAGTAGTAAATAAAAAGAAGTTATGTACTCACCATAACGTTCCATGTGAGTTGTTCATCTCGCCTTCATTCTTACTGATGGGTTCAGAGACGATCCTCGGCTCTGACTCGGCCAACTGCAAAAGCTCAAGGTGTTCTTCCAGCTTGAGGCCAACTCCCTATCCCATGATGCACCTTGATCTTCCCTCAGATGTTGTTTGCTGCCAACTGGCTACCTTTGACTATTAATATGCCACTCTAAGAACTGGATAAGAGACAATACCTATAAATAACAGAGGTCTTGGACCTCTAGTAGACTGGATGGGGGTTGGAGGGTGGAACATAAGAATGAAGGCGAGATGAACAACTCACATGGAACATTATGGTGACTACATAATTTCTTTAAGTGAAGTTGTTCTATCTCACCATTCATTCTTACTGCTGGGGTAGCATCCCTAGCACCATCTTTCTCAGGTGGCTCATGGGAGAATGTTCTTCAGAACAGTGGAGCCAAAGGAAGCCCTGTCCCTGGAGGTCTTGTCTACTTTGTAATGAGTGATGAAGGTATGAGGCCTTGACCAGGTGGCTGCTGCACAAATAGTATCTAATGGTAACTTAGCAGAGAAGGCTGATGAGGTAGATATAGCTCTATTAGAGTAGACCTTTATTTTTTTGTTGTAATGGAGCATTCACTGTACTGTAGTGAAAGGAATACAATCTGATAACCATCTCAACAAGGTGATTTTTGTCACTGGAGTACCTTTTTTTGATTCCAAAAAGGAGACAAAGAGCTGTTCTGTTTTCCTGAATTGTTTGGTCCTGTCCAAATAAAATTGGAGTTGCCTATGAACATCAAGTTTGTGCAGCATAAGTTCCATCTTATTTGTGTATTTAAGGAAGAAAACGGGCAATTCATTAGATTTATAATAAAAAACGTAGCACAAGAGCAAAAGCAAGGGACAAATCTAATATTCAAAGCCAGATACTTTTATTAATAAAACAACGGATAAGCGCTTTCGCTAAAAAATAGCTTCATCAGATCACAATGTTTACTTAACATAGGCAGTTTAAATACTAAAGCACATGGTGAGTACAATTCAAATGAACCAATCATCATCACACATCAATTAGTTCACTTAACATTTAAAGCAGGAAATGCAAAAGTATATCAGTGCATTCATGACTGCTACTAATCATATAAATATATATATATAAAAATATATATATATAAAAACTAACTCCATTTAAAAAACGCATCCCTTGAATACAACAAATGATAGTATAAATCTTTAATAAAAGTTTTCTTGTTGTTAAAGTGCATTATAAAAATTATTTATATATATATCTATTACAATTTAAAAATAACTAAATATTCTCATATCTTTATGTGCCTGCGTTTTCTAAGTACAGGTTTGATAGAGACTTTGTCATTTAGTCCTGAGCCTCTTTCTGCTCTTAGCAAAATAATCCAGTTGTTTTCCTTCTCCTCTGTATATGTCATTATGTTATCTCCTCTTGCATTAGGTTCTATTACTTCTAGTACCCTAAATTGAAATTCATGTTGAGTGTTGTGTAAGACAGTGTGCTTGGCTAAAGCATTCTGTGTATTACTTTTTCTAATGTTATAAATATGCTCTCTTATCCTGTCACGTAGTGGGCGGTTCGTCTTACCCACATAAAATGATGAACATATTTTGCAAACTGCCAGATAAACAACGTTAGGTGTCATACAATTCGCATGTGTTCTAAAATAAAATGTTTTACCATTATCTGGATGGATAAATGTGGTATTGCTGTCAATATAACAACAAAAATTACAATGACCACATTTTTCTGTATGTCCTGAACTAACATGCTGTATAGCTCTCTTAGGATAACAGAGGAGTCTTTTTAAGTTGTTTCTGTTCCTCTATATAAAAGAGGGTTCTTTGCCAACTATGTTAGAAATCTCTTCATCAGCCTTTAGTATATCCCAATGTTTACATATGATATTCTTGACTTCAAATAAGTCTGTTGTATAACTTGTTGCAAATTTGACATTCAAGGGTGTCGAAGAAATATCAGTTCTAATGATATCCTGTACTGGATCAAAATAAGGTTTACCTCTAGCATCACGTGAATTGAGGGCTTCAGTAGTGTATTGATCTATTTCACTAATTTTGTAGCCCCTATTCTTTAATCTATTTCGTAAACATGACAGATCTTTTTCTAAGCCTATTTCTGACGGATTTAGCCTAGAACATCTTAAAGATTGTCCTTTAATTATATTTTTAAAAATGTGGGGTGGGTGCATACTTGTTCTATGTAGTAACATGTTGCTGTGACAAGGTTTCTGATATACCCCTGTGTTGATGAGACCATTGTGTAACCTTTCTACATAAACATATAGGAACACCACTTTCTCATAGGAGTATTGCATAGTGAATTTCAAACAATTTGTCAAGCTATTCATGATGTTTAAAAACTTTTCTAAGTTATCTACTGTTCCATTCCATAGAAAAAAGACATTGTCTACAAATCTACGAAAGAAGATGACATATTCCTTAAAAAACTTTTCTTTAAACAAAACTTCTTGTTCCCAAAATGCTAGAAACATGTTGGCGTAGCTGTTGGCACAAGGAGTGCCCATTGCTACGCCTTCATGTTGCTTAAAAATCTTATCATCAAACATAAACATGTCATTATAAAGCACAAGTTCAAGAAAATGGACAATCAGATCTATCAACAATTCAGAATAGTCACTACATTCTTTTAAATAATTAGTGACAAAAGTTAAACCTAGTTCATTGGGTATTACAGTGAACAAGGACTGTATATCTAGGGTGACAAAATAACAAGCATTAATATTGTCACAATGTGTGATGCATTCATAGAGGTCTACCAAAAATTGCTTTGTGTCACGTAAGACAAATTTATTTTTATTCAAAATGGGTCTTAAATGCTTCTCTATGAATACTGATAAATGTTCAGTAACCCACCCTCTTCCAGATACAGTGGGCCTCATTGGTGGGTTACTTAAGTCTTTATGTAACTTAGGAAGTCCATAAATTAGAGGCAACATTGGTTTCACAACCATAAGGTATTCATAGGTATTTCTATCAATTAAATTACTGTTGTAAATATCAGTAAGGGTATCAAATACATACCTACAGGTGTCATGAACATCTGATGTATTAATGATACCGTAAAATTTGTCTTGTAACATATCATGCATAGCATTCATGTAATGTTCTTTGTCCAGGACAACAACACCAGAACCTTTATCTGCTGGCCTAACTACAATATTCTTATTTAATTGCAGGTTATTCAAGCTTTTTCTTTCATTGAATGTTAAATTATCTGATTTCTTTAATTTATTATATGTCTTAGTTTCATAGTAGTGATGCAGCTCTTCCTCAGTTACTTTCAAAAAAGCCTCTACTAGAGGGTGATTTACGGGTACATAATCACTAAGATTCTTGAATATAGGGCCTTCTCTGACAGTGCTATCCTTATCCCTGAAATTATATTTCAACATTAAATTTCTACAAAATATTCTTAAATCCATAATTGTATCAGTAAGGCAGCCAGTTGTCTTGTATATAATTCAGGCCCTTACTTAACAAAGAGATGTCAGAGTCAGTTAATTCAACAGAAGAAAGGTTGAACACTACCTTTCTTTACCCACATTTTCTTTATCGTGGTATTGTGTAGAGAGTCTTCTGACAATTTCCTCTTTTGCCTTCCCTGCTCATGGAACGTGACCTCCTTGGGCCTTTGTCCATGCGCACGGGTAAAGGAGAGTTAAATTGGCATCAGCTACATGCTGATTAGCTTCCTTTGTTTTAGGTCTAACTGCTGGCTCTGAAGTAACTGAAGGTTTGTTCTTAACAACATTAACTTCAGGGTATAGATTAATGCTTTCCTGTGCACTGGAATGCACTAACCTAATTACATCATTAGAATCATTTAATTCATTGCAAGGTGCATCACTTATTGCAATCTCTATATTATTATTTGTATTTACAATACTAGATCTCTCTTCTTCATTACTATCAGGTTGTGAGCCATAAGTAGATTTGCTATTATCTAAACCATTCAAATTAACATTATTAGGCATATTCAGACTGTCAGGAACATCTGTAGAGAACGCTGAACCTCTATTACTACCAGCATTTCTCGTATATGTATTAGTTACATTCATTCTAGTAGGTTGTACAGTATTAACATTTGTCTGACCCTCATATACATTAGTAGCTAGTCTATCATTGTTATGTCTCTGCCAAACAAACACTTGACCTAGTTTAAAATCATTCAAGTCACGTATCACTTTATTTCTTTTTTGTTGCAAAAGTTTCCGATCATAGGCGGAAACACAATCAAGTAAATTTTCAAATAGTGGATATACGATATTTTCAGGAAAGTCAGTAAATAAGTGTTTTTGTTTAGAATTAATTGAGTCAGTTACTTTTCCTCAGGACTAAAAAAGTCAATTAAGAGCTTGAGATACTCACGACTGGTCTCTAAGTTGATGCGCTGCCAACGCGCTAACAGTTCTGGAAAGTCAGTGCCTTGGCTAGGCATACAGAATACTCTCAAACCACGAGGCACTATATGGTGGTCAAGACAGTATCGGAAATGGGCACGCTGTGCCTGTAAACGTTTTAGTTTAAGGAAGTCCTTCTCAATGTCGTCCAGCGCTCGGTAAAGCGCCTGCATGTCTACTGTCACTCCGTTGACGTCAGCTGAGCTTGCTTCATCAAGCACAAACCAAGAAGGGTTGGAAATTCCATTCAAATATTTACGAAATCTGGTTTCGAGTGTTTCTCTGCCCCGGTGTTCACTTCTGGGCACATAATCTAATTCTATGCTTGACATTTTCTCGATAGTCACAAAATTAGCGTTGAATTTCCTTTCTCCCATCCAATCATCAAGGTTCCTTTTGAAGAGGTCCAAAGAGGCATTCTGCTTGACATGTATGGGCAATCTATTCCAGAGTCTGGGGAGTCTCTGGGTCAGGAACCTATCCCTCCAGCATGTTTTGTTTATTGTGATGACAAGGTTTAGAGCCCTGGAGCGTGTAGCTCTGAGGGATTGGGATTTCTTTAAGTGTAGCATGTCCAACAGCTCTGGGTTTGACATGGCCTTGTATGTTAAGCAGAGATCGCCTCTGAGTAGACGATATGTGACAGAGTATAGCTGGAGTTTTTTAAGGCGGTCAACGTAGGGCATCTGCTTTAGGCCTATGATTCTTTTAGTGAGGTATTTCTGAGGCCTTTCCAGTTGTTGCAGATGTCTTGAGAGGTACATACCAAATGGGGTGTTGTATTCTATAATGGGTCTAATGAGGGATGAGTACAGTGGGACAATGACCTCCTTTTTTCTGGATGAAAAGCCCTTCGTGATGAGGTGTGCCACATAGAAGGATTTCCTGACTGTTGTGGCGATGTGGTTATCGAAGGTGAGACCACTGTCCACCTGTGTCCCCAAGTCTCTTATCACACTTTCTGTGTTTAGTGTACTGCCACCTATATGGTAATTCATGGATACATGTTTTTCCCAAAGGGGATAACAATACATTTCTTGGCATTGAGCTTGAGCCCATGGCTCTGGCACCAAGCATCTGTTTCTGTAAGGCCCTTTTGTAGAGTATCCACATCATTTGGGGATTCAATAATGGCTCCCAGTTTGCAGTCATCTGCAAACTTTGTTAGCCAGAGTCCCTTAGTGTTGACCTGTACTTCAGAGAAGTAGATGCCAAACAAGAGCGGCCCCAGGACTGAACTCTGAGGTACTCCACTTGTCACTTGTCTGGAGCTGGATTTGGAGTCAGCTACTTTTATAGTGTGGGTTCTATCAGTAATCCATTTAGCAACCCATTGGGTGACATAGGGATTAATGCCCAACTTAGTAAGTTTATCTATGATTCCTGAGTGGGGGATGGTGTCAAAGGCCTTGGCAAGGTCTAGATAGGCTGTGTGGACCACCTTACCCTTGTCTATGGCTCTGGAGACTAATTCAAAAAAGTCAATCAGGTTCAGGAGACAAGATCGGCCCTTCACAAACCCAAACTGGGTGGGGTCTAGTATATGAAGATTGTCAATGTCTTTGTTTATAAGTTCCATGATAATACGCTCCATGGCCTTGCAGATAAGGCTTGTCAGACTGATGGGATGGTAGTTTCCAGGATCCAAGGTGGATCCCCCCTTGTGGATTGGAATAACTGTAGCTCTGCGCCACTCAGTGGGCACGAAACCTGAGGTGAGGCTATGATTAAACATGACACTTAGGTGAGGTGCCAGTTCATATTGTAGTTCATGTAGTACACAGCCCGGGATGTCATCTGGTCCCATGGATGCTGTATTCTTGGCTTTAGAGAGTGCGTTTTGTACCTGTGTGGCCGTTATTACTGGAATTTGGCAATCGTCCGGTATTGAGATGGGCCATTTAGGGGTGAGAGGGGTGAAGTTGGCACTGAATTGATCTGCCAGGATATTGGCAATATCCTTTGGATCAGTATATTTAATGCCATTCTGTTTTAGCTCAGAGCAGATCTGAGCATTGCCATTTAGATTTTGACATAGTTATAGAATGCTTTGTGGTTGTCTTTAGAATCTTTGGCAATTTTATTTTCGTAACTAGCTTTGGAGGATTTTATGAGGCATCTCAGTTTCTTACTGAGGCTAGTAAGGGAGTTTTTTGCATCCTGGGATTTTCCTCTTTTCTGCAAAAGTTTCTTCCTTTTATTATAAAGTTTGTTTATGGCAGGGGACCACCAGATTGGCTTCCTTTTTTTGGATGAGAGCATTTTGGTTCTATTTGGGATGGCACGATTCATGCATGAGTGGATGTGCTCGTACAGTGCCTTAGTGTAGGATTCAGCAGTTTCATTTCCCGTCTGCATGGGTGTCATGAAGTTTGTCACTTCTGACTTGAGTAGCATGAAATTGGCTTTGGAGAAGTTTTTTATGGTGGTTTCTTTACTGGGGCGTGGGGTGGGATGTGGATGTTAAGGGTGATTAGCTTATGGTCAGACCTGACTAACGAGGGGGTGACCATAGGTATGGAGCATTGATTTCCCATGTTGGTAATGACCAGGTCTAGGATATTGGAGCCCTGGTAGGACTATGGTTGAATTGAGCCAGGGCGCTGGAATTTATGAATTGCAAGCAGCGGTGCGCAAAGGTGTTGGGACATGAGTAGTTTTCCCAGTTAATGGCAGGGTAGTTAAAATCACCCAGTATTAGGGTGTTTGGTTCTATCTTAATATTTTCCAGTATGTTTAGAAAGGTGTAGTGAGAATCTTGGGGTATGGTGGGGATCTGTAGCAAGCTACAATTTGGATTGCAGTCTTACCTAGTGTTAGTTGCACCTGGAGAATTTCAGACACATTGTGTTGGCCAACTAGCCTGGTGGTGTGAATATCCTTGGTGAATATTGACACTCCTCCACCTTTAGTGTTTTGGTCCTGGTTTGGTGGCCGAAAAGTGTGGTAAGAGTTGTAGCCTGGTATTGCAGGGGTGCTCTCTGGAGCCTTGAACCAGGTCTCAGTTACCTTCACAGCTATTCTGTTATTGAGCTGAAGCTACTATGTATTACATGTGTGATTAACAATTTACTCAGAGTTGTTTTATTCTTGAGTGTGTTGAACCAGTGGACTGTCACCTTTTCAGAATTCAGTCATGCAAAATCGTCATACAGTCATATATAACACCGGACAATTCAGACTGAGATGACTCTAGGTTTTAAATGCTTCAGAATACAGAAGGTGTGGTAAAATAGGTCAGGAGAGGATCTTCCTTCTGTTTTTTTTCCATTTTCCCTTAGATAACTGTGTTAGCCTGTTATGCACAAACCTAGCTTCTGTCAGAATCACACGTAAAGCCAGTGGAAAGTAAATGAATCAAACCCTGAACTACACAAGGAAAGATTTCTGGTCCCACAGTTGTTGCTTTGCCAGACAGAAGTTGCTGCCAAAATGATATGCAAGTCCCTCTTGCCCGGCAATGTTCTTTCTCCTCCTTTGTGAAACATTTTTCTGTTTGACTGCACATCTAGTAAAAGTGTACATTGATCCATTGTATTCAGGAGGTGTAGTGTTTACCTGCTTCAAGTAATGTCTAGTCATTCTGTAATTAGGTAAGAACAGATAATCCCTGCAGGTCAGTTTGCCTCTTGCCTGTATTAGCTTCTTGATAGTAATTAGGTAATTCATTTAATTTGCCAACTTCATCCTTACTCACGCTTTCTTTCTCTTCTAAAAGCATTAAATGCTGACGAAATGAGCGGTGTCTGCCTATTATGCTAATTGATTTCAGACAACAGCTATCGCCTTCAATTTGACCTGATATAAATGTTCAGCCTTATAAGACGTACGTGTCTCGTTTTGCTCAAACAGATAAATCGATGTCACATAAATCACTTGCCTTGTTGCGCATACATTTTTGACTTAGATATTTTATGCAAAAGCTGGCTTCATCACAACAGGGGTAAAATGAGTAGAAAACTGGGTATTTTTAGGCTTTTATTTAAAGAAGCAAGAAGCAAGGCTATATAAATAGTGTTCTGTTTTACAAAAATGGATCTAATTAACTAAATATTAAAAAAAAACATACAGTAAGCTGGTTGCATAAGTGTGCACACCTTTAAACTAATACTTTGTTGAAGCACCTTTTGATTTAATTACAGGGTCCAGTGTCTGAAGGTTGCCTATGTCTTTGTTGAACATTTCCATGATAACTCGTTCCATGGCTTTGCATATTACTCTAGTTAGACTTATAAGTCTGTAGTTTCTGGGGATGATTGATGGTGCAAAGCCTGTTTTGAGGTCATAGTTGAAAAGTGACTCACCTTGGGCAGCCCAGTGGTGCAGAGGTTAGCATTGTCACCTCACACCAAGAGGTGATCCGGTTAGATTCTCGGCTGGGGTGCCTTCTGTGCAGAGTCTGCATGTCCTCCCAGTGTTTGTGTGTTTTTTTTCTGATTGCTTAAGTTTTCTCCCACATTCCAAAAACATGCATCTGGAATGTGTCTTACTGGGCCTCCACTGAAAAATGGGCTCTATCCCTGTCGGACTTTACTGGTAAACAAATGTTAAAAAAAAAAAAAAAAAATATATATATATATATATATATATATATATATATATATGTGTGTGTATATGTATGCATAAGTGGTTCTGATAGGGCATGTTTCCAGCTATTTAGGAGGCATACCGGGATAATGTCTGGGCCCATTGAGGCTTTATTTTGGCCTTGCCTAGTGTCGCCAGGACCTGCTACCTGTTAATAGTTGGAGGGTTACACTAGTAGTTATTTCATTCAGGGACACTAGGGGGAAGGGGTTGGGGGTGATGTTGGAACTGAATTTGTCAGTCAGCAAATTCACTATGCTGAGGTTTTGGACATAGTTGTTGAAGGCAGTGTGGTTGTCTTTAGCCTGTGAAGCTGTATTGATCTCGTAAGTGGCATTGTTGGACTTAATTGGTCCTTTTAGTTTCCTGTTTAGTTTAATTAGAGAGCTTGGAGCATTATGGGAGCTACTACTCCTGATTTTAGCTTTGACTTTTTCCTTTTATTATCTACCCTTATAAGGTTAGGATTCCACTAGTGTGGTGTGTTTTTAGAGCTTGTTTTGGACTTACTTCTACTTGGTACAGCAGTATCTATACAACCGTTTACATGATTGTTCAGGGTCTCTGTGAACAATTCCACATAAATTATGTGAAGTCAGGGTTGAGAGTGGCATTGAAATTAGTTAAACTATCAGCCTAATGGTTAAGGTGTTTGCCTTACAAGGACAAGGTGCAGGGTTTGAATCTCACAAGGGATAATTGGCTAAGTTTAAAATGGCTCACAAGGGCAGTTAGCTTAGTACTAATCTATGAGCTTAATAAGGTGTATTTTGCTTTGGAATTGTTCCTAACTGTTATGTTGTTTGGTGGGGTTGCAGAGTTGATTTTTATTTTGAAGGAGACAGCTTTGTAGTCTGACCTTAACAGTGAAGCTGGGTGGGGGGAGTGCTCTGCCATATTGGTGAGTATCAGGTCCAGTATGTTTGTATATTTGGTGGGTGCGCACACTATCTGTTCAGTAGTATTTTTGTTAATGAAGTCCAGGAATCTTTGTGCCTGTGAGTATGAGGCAGGGTATGTTTTCCAGTCTATAGAGGGGTAATTAAAATCTGTCATGAATAAGATATGGGGTTTAATAGTGAGTGTCTTCAGTATGTTTAAGTACAAGCTATGGGTTTCTAGGGGCATATAAAGTGACATATAGCTGCTAGGATATGGTGTGTGACTTTGTCTGTGGTGATCTGCCTGTGGATAAATGGGACATCGTCATGTTTAACCAATCTAGAGTTGTGCTTGTTGCTAATATAGATTGAAACTCCTCCACGTTTTGTCCCTGTCTGCGCAGCTGATGGTCTAAATGTGTGGGAACACTGAAACTTTGCAGTGCTGGAGTACTTTATGTAGTTCAAACCAATTCTCTGTACCAGCATGGTTGTCTATATTGTCCAGACGAAGTAGAGCTTATAGGACATGGGTTTTCTTGTTTAGGCTCCTAGCACTGACCAATAACACCTTTAGGTTTCTTTGCCATGTCAGTAGGTTTGTCAGTTTGGCATTGCTTACTAAAAGGCTGTGGCCAGTCTTAAGAAACCTAGAGGAGACAGGTGCAGACCATCCTTTGCAAAGCATTGTGCCTGTTAACCAGGTCCTCCCATGCTGTTGAATATTGAATACCCCTGGAAGGACACCAGAAACAAAGCCAGTTATTGAGGTTGGTCATCTTTTGTTCATACTCTGACATCATACTTGATGAAGGTAGAATGTTGCTCAATGCAAGGTAGATACCTGCCTTAGACACGTCAAGAATCTCTCTCTTTATATAGTCCAAGAAAATATGTCTCGGAGCATAAACTCACACACTGGCTATGATGGAATCATATTGGTACCTGTGGTGTAGTGACCTGAATGCATGGGGAGCTTGGCAGAGCCCGTCTCCAAATGAGCAATTAACTTTATCTTCTCTGTGTGTCATACATTGGAGTCCCTATGACAGGAATCCGGGGTAATATGTTGGCTTGCCTTATGGGCTTTGCTCTTGGGGATGCACTAGTTGTAGGAGTACGTATGGTCTCTGGTGTTGCTTTTGGTCAATGCTTTAGGGAATTCTTATAGGCATCATCATTTATATGCTGAGGAGGTCTTTAAGGTTTAAGAAGATTTCTATTTTTAGTACCTCAGCATAGGTTGGTGTGTGTGTGTGTGTGTGTGTGTGTGTGTGTGTGTGTGTGTGTGTGTGTGTTAGACACTGTGTGGTAAATGTAGTATGTGTTTTCTTGACAACCTTGTTTGTATGCAAGATTTTTGCCTCCAGTGAAATTGTGTATGTGCGTCTCTCACATACTGTGTTTTTATTTTTTTAAGATTAAATGGTTGTCTGTGAATGTGAACAATTGGTACATCATCTCAGGATGCCCATATCTGCCAAGCTGGCTATGGAGACTTTTGGAAATTGCATGTCTATGTTGTCAGGACCTGTATTTGAGTTGGCTACTGTAGGTCATGGACTGGGTTATACAAAGGTCTCCTTCGGTGGTCTCTGGGGTTTGGCACTACACTAGGTTAGATTGTGCTAAGATTTGATAATAGGGCTGTTTAATGTGCAAACTAGCTATTATAATTTTGTTTCTGTACAATGGCTTTGTTTTATCCACACTAAGTTACAGGATTCAGTTCTAAGGGAAGTTTTATAGCTAAGAATGCTTTCTAGGTCTGTACTGGGCACTGATAACCTCTTGATACAACAACACAGAGAAAGCTTGGTCATTAGTATAAAGCTTTAACAAAACTTACTACCCTGATAAGGCAATTTCAGGTATTAGAGAACTTCTAGATTTAAAGGAAAAATCAACAAATAAAACAAAAATAAAGCAGGTAACTGAAGTGCAAAACTGTAAAATAAATCTCTTATTTGCCATAGATGGAGCAGGATTAACTTAGGACCCCCTCAGAGTGTGGTGAGGGTGACACGCAGATGGGAGTTCTGGGTAAATTAGCAGCAGACAATTTTAATAAGGAAGGTTTACTCAAGTGCAGTACTGTTTCGCTAGGTGGACACTTAGTATTATGGATTTATGGAAAACATTGTGTGGGAAAGTACTTAAATAAGTTGCACAACAGACAATAACAATGAAAAGGGATGAGGGCACTGTGGAAGTCAAACTACCATAAGTGATAGAAGCCAGAGACACAGCCTTTTCACATCGTAACAAGAGAATGGTAGGGACTAGGGAAAATTTCGAACTAGAACTCTAGTCCTGTAGTTAGAATTTCAGAAACATTTAGCCTAATGCCTCAGTGGGGGTGGGGCAGACTCAGAAAATGTGAAGAAATAGCCAAGGTAAACAGAAAGGCACTGGAATGCAGCTTTAAGCAGGTATTTATAGCTGTAAAAAGTACTGAAGCACAAGTGTTGGAGCAGAATTCACAATACTGCCACTGCTACAATCCCACCAGAGACTGAGTCACCACATTACTGCAATATAACTTTAAGTAGGTATGTACAGCTATTAAAAGTACAGAAGCACAAATCCTAGAGCAGAATTCACAATACTGCGACAGATTATGGTACCAGACCATGCAAAAATGTACCAGTAATGCTACAGTAAATGACTAAATGAGGTGCAAATCCACCAACAGATCACAGCCCTGACACATCTGTGAAAGAAGCTACAAGATTGTACAGACTAGATTCAAAATACAAAAAATTACATTTTACATGTAATTCTACTTATGGAAATAGACATGCTATATAATATATAAACAATGTTAAAGTCTTGCAGTAATACACAGTGTTCACACAGCTGTGAATGAAGTTACAAGACTAAGGTCCCAAAATAAACTTCAAAAATGCAAACAGGTAAATGGACAAAAACAAGAAAGGTACAAAAAAGTATCAACACAGGTCTTTATACGTGCAACTTAAAATATTTAACAAGAATTTAAATAAAGCATTTTATTTCTTCCATTTTGATGAAAAGCTTTTATGTCACACCTCTGAGTCTTAAACAAAAGACCCAGTGTTCCAATATTACAGATACTTTACTGTGTTGTTTTTCTACATACTGTGGAAGAGCATGGCTGACAGAGCTTTGAGTTGGCATTTAATATAACAGTTACATTGGTGACATATGCCATCTTTACATTACCTAGTATGTACATATGTACAGTGCCATAAAACAGTAACCTAGTTCATGAACTACTTACATCATCTTGTGTGAAACAGAAGTCTCGTTTTTTGCATGATGTAGCTAACCATTGTCTTGATGGCAGTTGTACTGGACTTCCTGATGGAGTTGTTCTTAGAGTAATTGTTTAAATGCATTTAAGGTTCTTTGTTGTTTATGGTTCCTTATTGCTGGACCTATCCTGAAGAAGGTTTTTTATCCCACAGCTGTTTAGTAACATGAGTAGGTAGGAGTAAGATTGTTGTTTTGGCTGTTTCCCGGAGTATATTGATGTTCAGAAAAGGGCAGTAGCCAACTTTTAAAATTTTGAATAGCAGAGAGGTTAGCAGTGATGTAAGCATTCCCTATCATTCATAGGTGTTTACTAGGCTAATGACCACAAGGGCCTTTTTAAGCCTAGTCATGCATCCCAAATTTCTGACAAGTTCTGATACCCATGGTAAGTGTAAGTATGGGCCTGGAAGATGAACCATTTACAGGGTACCTGTTTGCATCAGAGACATAGGTGCCAAACCAGGGATGAATTTCCAGTTTCCCATCCAATTGTCCAAGTTACACTTGAATTGGATTAGGGAGGAACTCTGCTTCACATGGATGGGGAGCCTGTTCCATAGACAGGGTAGTCTCTGGGATGCATACCTATCTCTCTAGCAGGTCCTATTTATATCACAGGTAAGGTTTAAGTCTTTAGAACAGATAATTCTGGTACTGTTTCTTTTGTGGATATGCAGGAGGTCCATCAGAGTGGGGTCTGACAATGCCCTGTATGCCAGGCATAGATCTTCCCTCAAAAGCCTGTAGGAGACAGATTACACGGATAGGGCCTTGATGCATTCTGCATTGGACATATTACTTACTCCCTGTATTCTTTTGGTGAGAAACCTCTGTGGGCATTCCAGTTGTTGGATATGCCTGGTTAGGTATATATCAAAGGGGGCATTGTACTTAATGATGCCGAATACAGTGGAACAATGACTTCGTTGGACTTAGATGCCATACCTTTGTTTATAAGTTGCACAGCATAGAATGATTTCCTCACCACTGTAGACACGTGATGATCAAAGGCTAGATTACTGTCTGTGTGTGTGTCCCTAAGTCCATTACTACTGAGTCAATTCTAAGGGGATGTGTTGTCAATATGATAGTTACCAGGGATAGATGACTTCCCAAAGGATACTATTATGCATTTCTTGGCATTTAGTTTTAGTCCATGACTCTGACACCAGTTGTTTGTCTGTGTCAGCCCCTGCTGAAGAACATTTGTGTCAGCGTGAAATTCAGTGACAGCTCCTAATTTGCAATCATCTGCAGATTTAGTCAGCCAAAGACCACTGACATTGGCCTCGACTTTTGAGAAGTAAATGCCAAAAAGGAGCAGTCCAAGGACTGATCCCTGAGGGACTCCACTTGTGACTGGCCTCTTTGTAGAGGTGGACTCCCCAATTCTAACTCGTTAGTAAAATATAATAATGAACAAGTGAATCAGCTAATAGCAGAAATCTACCAATGTTATTTTTGGCTACTTGTAATTTCTGAGTATTGTTTTTAGCTATAGTTGTCTGTGGAGATGGTGAGAGAAGGTAGGTAATTCTGTTATTCAACTTTGAAAAAGTACTTTCTCTGTGTGAATATTAAACCTGAGAAAAGAATCTAAGTGTAAAGCCAACGTATTTTGATAGTAACATTAAGATTGAAATTTCCTTGTGTATCTAATAAAGTAGGAGGAGGAAGGGCCACCAGTTTCTGAGCACTGTGCAAAAAGCATTGCATTTCTTTTAGGATTTTCAGCCATTTGTTACAAAAAGACCATTTACAAAGATGATTGAAGTTTGTTTGTAGTTTCAGATGCAGATCCATTTGAGATTTACTAGATTCGATGAGGGCAATGTTATCCTTGTAGATCACGGTATTGGGATTAAGTAGATCTGTTTGAGATTTACTAGATTTGATGAGGACAATGTTATCCATGTAGATCATGGAATTGAGATTAGGTAGATCTGTATGAGATTTAATAGATTCAATGAGGACAGTGTTACCCATGTAGATCACAGTATTGAGATTAGGTAGATCTGTTTGAGATTTACTAGATTCAATGAGGACAATGTTATCCATGTAGATCACGGTGTTGAGATTAGGTAGATCTGTTTGAGATTTACTAGATTAGATGAGGACAATGTTATCCATGTAGATCACAGTATTGAGAGATTAGGTAGATCTGTTTGAGATTTACTAGATTCGATGAGGTGTTCTCTTTCCCTGTTGCTATTTGCAATATATTTAGAACCATTTCCAAAGAAAATAAGGGATTAAAGTATATAATTGGTATGGTAATCAAGAAAAGCTGGCTTTATATGCAGATGATATTATTGTGTACCTGTTAAAAACAGAAAATGACATTTCAGTGTTTTGGCGCATTCTCAGACTCTCGTTTCTTTTCAGGATATAACATTAATGAAGATAAAACCTGAGAATTCACAAAGAAACAAAGGGAGGATATATATATGGCTGACAAATATGCAACAATGTCTAGAAGATTTAGGATTTTTGCTTGTTCAACAATACCCATACTTATGGGGACATGATAAAACTAAGTACTTAGGAGTATGAATTAAAAAAGGATTCTGGTGTGGCAGCTAAGGATATGTGTGAAGAGACTAAGTAAAAGATAATACAAAAACTGAGAATCTGGAAGCTCTGTTTTATGGATATAGATAGGAAGATACAAGCAGTGAAATGTTTTTAGTTCCTTTAGCTTTGTATACAGGTCAGGCACATTTATATCAACTAGAGGAGAAGTTTTGGATAGCAATTAATAGAGTTGAAGGATTTTATTTGCGTGGAGAAGAGGGAAAAAGTGAAGTGGAATAAGCTGATTCTTCCAATAAGACAGGGTTGTTTGGGATTACCTGACTTGAAGGAACATTGCAGAGCTAGATAGATAAGGCTTCTGTACATAGCATAAGCATAATGCTGTAATTCAAAGTGGAAAGGCATGATGGTGTAAAACAAGGAGGAAGCTCAAGAAGTGAGCAGAAACTAGTATTTTGATGCAGATTCTTGAAGAGAAAGCAATAGTCATACAGAATATTGTAATCATAAAGTAGCAGAAAGTATTCTAAGAACTAAGCCGACATGGGACTGGAGAAAGGAGATTCTGCCAATAGGGATGACTGCAATTAGGGGTACAGAAAATAGTAAAGCGGGGCTAGAATTTACTGGAGAAAATTGGCAAAGGAACCAAGGTATTGGGTACAAATAATTAAAGAGGGAAAGGTATTAGAATGGGAAGAGGCCAAGAATACATTTGGACTGCTGGCTAGAGTCTGCCTTTCCTATCAATGATAGATATCAGAGTGCAGGCAAAAAAAGGAATAGGGGTATCGTAAAAGAAAGATCAGCAATGGTAGATTTTTTAGTTGATTCTACAAAATAATATGCTGTTTAAAAGGGATAATTAGTAAGGCATTTAAAATATTGCATGGTAATTATAAGAATCAATCAGCGGAGGTTAGGAAGGATTGGGAAGAGAGACTGGATAAGCAATTTATAAAGATACAGTCGGAGGATATATGTATGTCTCCCAAATATGCAACAAAATCTAGAAGATTTAGGATTTTTACTTGGAAGCGCTTGTATATATACCCTAAGCAGACTACAAAGAATTTTTCCTTTGGGAGATTGCAAATGTTGAAAGTGTGGTGGGGAAGAAAGAGAAGATGCAATTGGAACAATATTTCTGGGAGTATAACGAGTTGGCACTCCCTGCAGACTACTCTGTCAGAAATACGTGGTGAGTAAATTGGTGTAATGAAGGATTTTTTGAGCTGCAATACAGGATCTGAATTGTCTAGACATGGTAAGGCCTTGCTGAGTTTAATTCTGGTGGCTGCCAAAAAGCAATTACTAGAAACTGTAAATTAAAGTCTAAACCAACTGTATTAGAAGTAGTGAATATAGTAACAGAGTTAAAAGAATTGGGAGTGGGATCTTTAGAAACATGTAGGAAAATATGACATAGAAAAAATGAAAATTGTGGGGACAATACATGTAGAATAATGTTTTGGAGGATGAATGAATGAGGTTTAAGGGAAGGTAGGAACTGAATGATATATATAATGTCTGACTGACGATTCTACAGAAGACCACGTGATGTATAATTTTTGCAATTGAAAATACATCAATATGGTTTATTTTCATTTATATAAATGTATAATGGCATATGTCTTCACTGATAATTCAGTCAGGATGTTGTTTTGTTTTAGATCCAATAGTAAGTTGTTATCAAAGAGTGGAAAGAGAAGTGGGTCCAGTACTAAACTTTGAGAAATGCATGTATTAATTTTATGCAGGAATTAGCATGTGTGGCAACTACCAAACCACAACTCTGGAGTTCCTTAGATCACACAGTAAACACCTGATTTTGTGGTTCTGCTAAGTGCTCTGTCGTTCACTTGCATTTGTGCTAATTGTTCAGTCTTCATGCTGTGGCATGGATTACGTCCCTGTCTTTAGATGTGGCTTGCACTGGGCCACTCAGAGAGTAAGGCAGTGTATTTTGCTTTTGTTACTTATGATCAACTTTGACTTGGCTAAGTATTCCACATAAGGTGCAACCTTATTTATTTATTTTATTTTACATTTCTTCACCAGGAGAGTCCAACTGGATTACAATTCCATTTTCAGTGGAGGTCCGGGGAGAAAAGCTCCAAAAGAACAATTTTTTTACAAAACGTAGTTTTAAGGACAGACTTTTGACATACAATTTACATAGAAGAGACTTTGACATACATATTAACTAACAGATAGCATGCATTCGTTCTCTACAATAGAAGATATTCCTAAGTTTATGATTCCTGTGATAGATTTACTATCACAGTAAAAGCAGAGAGACGTAGAATTAGGCTCCGAGAGAGCAGATCAGCTTGCTATAGTTGAATAGGATAACAAATTGATTCACTGTATGTCTTCGTCTGATTTTAGTTGAGAAGGATAACAAATTGATTTACAATATGTCTTCTCCTGGTTTTAGTTGCTTATGGAAAGCCCAACATTGCTGGGGTAGTTTTCCCTAACTCCTGGAGAGATGGGATGAGCAGTAGATTAACAGTCCTAAGTGGGTACAGTACTATGATTGGTTGGCTTAGCAGAGTTACTTAAGTTAGGTGATGTGTTCTAATGAGACATTAGCCAGGAGGGATACAGGAGCACAGTTGATTATTCAAAAAGTGAGATTTAACAAGTTTCTTGAACTGTGATGGGGATTTGTTGTCAGTTATGTAGGCAGGAAGGAAGTTCCAGATTTTTGCTATACAGTGGCTGTAGGCAGACTTACTTCATTGTTATATTTGGTTACTTTGAGGAGGTTTTGTGTGCTAGACCTCAAGGGTCTGGCAGTTGTATAGGGTTGCAAAAGATTTTGTAGGGCTGGGGTGTTTTCAGAGTTATGTATTATTTTGTGGGCTATAGTAGATTGAGTTGAAGTAGTAGTGGTAGTTCTAGCCAACTGAGTTTCTTTAGGCATTCACAGTGATGTGTTCTGATGGGAGAGGTTGTAGCAAATTTGGCTATCTTATTGTAACAATTATCAAGTTTGTTTAGTTTGGATTTGCAGAGATTTGTAAGCATGGAGGAGGCATAAAGTAGGGTGGATAATAGGTGATTCCCCGCTATTGTAGTTTTGGAGTGATCAGTGAGGAATTTTTTTATTGCGATACAGTAGGCCAAGTTTTTTATGTACTTTTTTAATGGTTATAGAAATATGTAGGTCAAATCTAAGGTGATTATCTATTTCAACCCCTAAGAGTTTGGTATGATTTGTGGGGGTGATTGTGGTCTTGTTAAAGGAGGAGGTGAAGAAAGAATCAGTGGGAGGTGTGGCTCTGTGGGAGCTAAAGAGTACTAGCTTTGTTTTACTTGGGTTCAGAATGAGCCTTTGGTTTGTAATCCAAGTTTCTACTAGGGAAAAGCATTCTTGTGTTAGGGAGTGAAGGATGTCAATTGATTTGGCTGCACATATTATGGTGGTATCATCTGCATATTGCACTATTGAGGCTTTAGGAATACTGTTTGGGAGCTGATTGGTGGAGGGTAAAAAGAAGTGGCCCTGGAATGGAGCCTTTGGATACTCCTAGGGAGACTGGTAGGGAGGGGGTGAGATGGTTTTGCCACATAACAGCTTGTTTCTTTCCCTCTAGGTAGTTTTTGAACCAGGAGATGGCAGGGGTGGTAAGATTTAAAGTTGCTAGTGAAAGAAGGAGTTTATTGTGGTTAACCATATCAAATGCTTTGGACAAGTCAAGGAAGATGGCAGATACAAGGACTCTGTTGTTTCTGTGAATATTGACTTCTTCTTCTTCTTTCGGCTTTATCCCGGTTAGGGGTCGCCACAGCGGATCACCTGTCCGCACATTGAATGGCAGTGGAGTTTTACGGTGTCGAGTTGCCAGCCCGGCGCCCAACCTTCCACAGAAGGCACACTCACACGCACACCTAGGGCCAATTTAGAGTGTCCAATCCACCTGCAGCATGTCTTTGGGATGTGGGAGGAAACCGGAGCACCCGGAGGAAACCCACGCGACCACAGGGAGGACATGCAGACTCCGCACAGAAGGCACCCCAGCCGAGGATCGAACCGGAGAACCTCTTGCTGTGAGGCGGCAATGCTAACCACTGCACCACCGTGGCCGCCCGTTTCTGTGAATATTGACAATGTTGGTAAATTCTTTTAGTGCAGTGGAGGTGCTATGGAAGGGTCTAAAGCCATGTTGTTGTGTTGCTATTAGATTATTTTCTAAGAGATATTTCATTAGTTCCTTGTGTATTACCCGCTCTAAAATTTTAGATAAGGAAGTATTATGGCTATAGGGCGGTAGTTACTGAGTTCCAGCGAGATTCCCCTTTTATTGCAGAGGGATGATATGTGATATTTTCCATACCTTGGGTACTATACACTCGGAGATGGATCTGATAATTAGGATGGAGACAGGATATGATATGGCTTCTGCAGCCAGGTGGAGGTATTCAGCGGGTAATTTATCTGTGACTAGAGACATTGGTTTGAACTTGAGGAGTAGTTTTTCAATGGAATTGGTTGGTTCTGGGTGGAAGCTGAACTTGGGCAATTGTTAGTTGGGGGTGGGGGGGTGGATTTGCAGGGGTGGGGATGTTGTCATAGGGTTGGTTGTTTGCAAGGGTCTGGATGGTTTCTATAAAGTATTTATTAAATTGAGTGGGGATGTCTTCTTGGTTATCTATTTTTGGGGTTGGGGTAGTTGTTTTACCTGGTTGTAGAATAGAGTTAATTGCTGCCCAAACTTTTTGTGGGCTGTTCCTGTGCTTATCCTGTAACTTTTAGTAGTAAGATGTTTTGTCTGTTTTGGTGAGTTTTTGGCTTTGTTACATAGTTCAACGTATATTTGTTTTTTCAATTGGGATTTACTGTTGAGGTAGTTGGTCCAGGTCTTGTTTCTTTTTTTGAGGAGGGATTTTGTGTCTGGGGTTAACCAGGGGGCATATTTAATTTTAATTCTTGTTGTTCTGGATGGGGTGTGATGGTTAAGGGTGTTTAAGAAGGTAGTATTGAAATATAGTACAGCTTCATCAAGAGGTAAGTTTTTTAGGGGAGTCCAGTTGCACATTTTTAGGTTGTTTATAAAGTTGGAGTGGTTAGTATTTTTTGTTTCTAATTAGGCACGTAGATATTTGGGTCAGTTGTGGTGATTTTGATCCAAGTAAGAATGTGGCTTGGTGGTCACTCAGGGTATCTGGTAGATACCTTGTTAAGGATATCAGTGATGGGTAGGATATGAGTGTCCAATCTAGAGTGGATTGGTGTTTGGTTCTCTTGTCTGTTCTTGTGGGGGAAGTGATGAATTGGGTTAGGCCATGTAGGTTAATATGGGAGAGTGGGTTATGACTGGAACAGTTTTTCCAGTCAGTATTAAGATCTCCTAATACTATGCTTTCCTGGGGGGGGGGGGTTAGATATTCATTTTAGGAGTTTTTCTGTAATGAGGATATTGTTGCCTGGAGGGATGTAGCATTCTATGATGTTGATGTGTTTATTAACATTAAGTTTTAGTTTTGTTAGAGTGAGTTCAACTTTATCGAAGTCTGGGGTTGTTATGTCTACTTTCTCAAGGATGAGGTGAGATTTATACACTAAAGCACCCCCCCCCTTTTTTTACCTATTCTATCACTACGAATTATATTGTAACCTGGTGGAGTGATTTCATTGTTGTGGTTGCCTGGTTTAAGCCAAGTCTCTGTTAGTATGACTATCTCAGGTTGATAAAAGGAGAGTAGCGCATGAAGGTCGTGGACTTTTAGTATACTTCTGACATTTAAATTTAAAATGAGGAGTGTGGATTTGTCACTGTGGAGAAGGGTATCATTCAGGTTGATGGTTGGGGCTCCTAGATTTTGTGGGCCTGGGTTTGGGTGTATATCACCGCAGTTAATAAGTTGGGTTCTGAGGAAAAAATTGAGTCTGAGTAGTTTCTTTAAGGTCTTAAAGTTCTTTATAGTTGTTTGGAACTGGTAGTGTGATAGCTGTAATCTGTGTGCATAGTGGTGAATAAAGAAGGTTTGGTAGTGATATGGGACTAGTTGAGTAAAAGGGTGTGTTGTAATAATGTTAGTGGAAGTAGTTTTTCTTGGTATGTGGATAAAATTAAGTTATTTTTGGTGGTTGGTGATAGAAGTTAGCAAGTGGGAGGGTGGATACACCTAGGAGCAATAGTAAGAGGTGTATGTATGTGGGTTTGGGTAGTTTGGACATGGTTTGGTTGGGTTTGGTCATGAGTGAGAGATCTGTTTGGGATGGGGTGGGTGTGGAGGATGATGAGAGGTGTTGTTTGTGATTGTAAGGTAGTTCGATGGAAGACTGTGCTTTACAGGATGTGGAATAGTGGAAGAGAAGGAAATGAGTGCAGGGGTGGGGCAGATTCAGTGATTGGTTGTTAGCATGAGGGGAGTGGCTAAGCTTAGTTGAAATGTAGCAGTAGTGGGGGCAGGTGGGAATAGGAGGCAGGGATGGGAGCGGAGTGAGCCTGAGCACAGTGGGGCTAACACTAACTCCAATTATATCCCTGGGCTTACTTGTTTCTTTTCTTTGTACACCAAATGTATCTTTTCACTTGTTTCTGTTTACACCAAATGTGTCCATTTGGCTGTATTGTACTAGTTTAATTTTTAGCTAGCAGCAAGCAAATAAATCCAAAATAAAAACAAAAGTAAAATGCTGTGTCCGTATGAAGATAGAAAGCAAGTTTGTTCCAAAGTCAATAGTGAGTGCTTTCGTATTTTACAGACGAAAGCGCTCACTATTGGCTTTGGAATAAACTTGGTTTTTATCTTCATACGGACACAGCATTTTACTAGTTTAATTTACTTATACTTATGCAGTCACACTGAAAAGGGTCTGGGGAAGCTTATTCACCACAAGCAGGCCAAAAGATAACTTTCAAAATGGCGCTGCTCAAGGAGACCCACTAATATAGACTAGTTAATGTTCATGGGGGAGGAGGGAGTTAGAGAAGGGAGATATAAAATGGGGGAAGGTATAACCAGAAAAAGCAGGTAGACTGCAAAGAAAAGCAATCAGCATAAGAAGTGGAAGCCTTGGAGCTGTAATGTAAGTGTAACAAGGGAGAGGTCGAAGCAGGACATTGGGAGTGTAACAAGGAAGAGGTAGAAGCAGGGCATTAGGAGTGTAACAAGGACGAGGTAGAAGCAGGACATTAGGAGTGTAACAAGGAAGAGGTAGAAGCAGGACACGAGGAGTGTAACAAGGAAGAGGTAGAAGCAGGACATTAGGAGTGTAACAAGGACGAGGTAGAAGCAGGATATTAGGAGTGTAACAAGGAAGTGGTAGAAGCAGGACATTAGAAGTGTAACAAGGAACAGGTAGAAGCAGGACATTCGGAGTGTACCAAGGATGAGGTAGCAGGACATTAGGAGTGTAACAAGGATGAGGCAGCAGGATATTAGGAGTGTAACAAGGAACAGGTAGGAGCAGAACATTAGGAGTGTAACAAAGAAGCGGTAGAAGCAGGACATTAGGAGTGTAACAAGGACGAGGTAGAAGCAGGACATTAGGAGTGTAAAAAGGGAGAGGTAGAAGCAGGACATTAGGAGTGTAACAAAGAACAGGTAGAAGCAGAACATTAGGAGTGTAACAAGGATGAGGTAGAAGCAGGATATTAGGAGTGTAACAAGGACGAGGTAGAAGCAGGACATTAGGAGTGTAAAAAGGGAGAGGTAGAAGCAGGACATTAGGAGTGTAACAAGGATGAGGTAGAAGCAGGAAATAAGGAGTGTAACAAGGAAGAGGTAGAAGCAGGACATTAGGAGTGTAACAAGGACAAGGTAGAAGCAGGACAGGAGTGTAACAAGGACGAGGTAGAAGCAGGACATCAGGTGTGTAACAAGGACAAGGCAGAAGCAGGACATTAGGAGTGAAACAAGGAAGATGTAGAAGCAGGACATTAGGAGTGTAACAAGGACAAGGTAGAAGCAGGACAGGAGTGTAACAAGGACGAGGTAGAAGCAGGACATCAGGTGTGTAACAAGGACAAGGTAGAAGCAGGACATTAGGAGTGAAACAAGGAAGATGTAGAAGCAGGACATTAGGAGTGTAACAAGGACGAGGTAGAAGCAGGACATTAGGAGTGAAAAAAGGGAGAGGTAGAAGCAGGACATTAGGAGTGTAACAAGGAAGAGGTAGAAGCAGGACATTAGGAGTGTAACAAGGAAGAGGTAGAAGCAGGACATTAGGAGTGTAACAAGGACGAGGTAGAAGCAGGACATTAGGAGTGTAACAAGGAAGAGGTAGAAGCAGGACATTAGGAGTGTAACAATGAGGTAGAAGCAGGACATTAGGATTGTAACAAGGAAGAGGTAGAAGCAGGACATTAGGAGGGTAACAAGGACGAGGTAGAAGCAGGACATTAGGAGTGTAACAAGGACGAGGTAGAAGCAGGACATTAGGAGTGTAACAAGGACAAGGTAGAAGCAGGACATTAGGAGTGTAACAAGGACGAGGTAGAAGCAGGACATTAGGAGTGTAACAAGGACAAGGTAGAAGCAGGACATTAGGAGTGTAACAAGGATGAGGTAGAAGCAGGACATTAGGAGTGTAACAAGGATGAGGTAGAAGCAGGACATTAGGAGTGTAACAAGGGATAGGTAGAAGCAGGGCATTAGGAGTGTAACAAGGAAGAGGTAGAAGCAGAACATTAGGAGTGTAACAAGGGAGAGGTAGAAGCAGGACATTAGGAGTGTAACAAGGGAGAGGTAGAAGCAGGACATTAGGAGTGTAACAAGGGAGAGGTAGTAGCAGGACATTAGGAGTGTAACAAGGATGAGGTAGAAGCAGGACATTAGGAGTGTAACAAGGAAGAGGTAGAAGCAGGACATGAGGAGTGTAACAAGGGAGAGGTAGAAGCAGGACATTAGGAGAGTAACAATGAGGTAGAAGCAGGACATTAGGATTGTAACAAGGAAGAGGTAGAAGCAGGACATTAGGAGTGTAACAATGAGGTAGAAGCAGGACATTAGGAGTGTAGCAAGGACGAGGTAGAAGCAGGACATTAGGAGTGTAACAAGGGAGAGGTAGAAGCAGGACATTAGGAGTGTAACAAGGGAGTTTTAGAAGCAGGACATTAGGAGTGTAACAAGGAAGAGGTAGAAGCAGGACATTAGGAGTGTAACAATGAGGTAGAAGCAGGACGTTAGGATTGTAACAAGGAAGAGGTAGAAGCAGGACATTAGGAGGGTAACAAGGACGAGGTAGAAGCAGGACATTAGGAGTGTAACAAGGGGGAGGTAGAAGCAGGACATTAGGAGTGTAACAAGGGAGAGGTAGAAGCAGGACATTAGGAGTGTAACAAGGAAGAGGTAGAAGCAGGACATTAGGAGTATAACAAGGGAGAGGTAGAAGCAGGACATTAGGAGTGTAACAAGGGATAGGTAGAAGCAGGACATTAGGAGTGTAACAAGGGAGAGGTAGAAGCAGGACATTAGGAGTGTAACAAGGGAGAGGTAGAAGCAGGACATTAGGAGTGTAACAAGGGAGAGGTAGAAGCAGGACATTAGGAGTGTAACAAGGGAGAGGTAGAAGCAGGACATAACGAGTGTAACAAGGGATAGGTAGAAACAAGACATTAGGAGTGTAACAACGAAGAGGTAGAAGCAGGACATTAGGATGGTAACAAGGAAGAGGTAGAAGCAGGACATTAGGAGGGTAACAAGGACAAGGTAGAAGCAGGACATTAGGAGTGTAACAAGGACGAGGTAGAAGCAGGACATTAGGAGTGTAACAAGGGAGAGGTAGAAGCAGGACATTAGGAGTGTAACAAGGACGAGGTAGAAGCAGGACATTAGGAGGTAACAAGGGAGAGGTAGAAGCAGGACATTAGGAGTGGAACAAGGGAGTTTTAGAAGCAGGACATTAGGAGTGTAACAAGGGAGAGGTAGAAGCAGGACATTAGGAGTGGAACAAGGGAGTTTTAGAAGCAGGACATTAGGAGTGTAACAAGGGAGAGGTAGAAGCAGGACATTAGGAGTGTAACAAGGACGAGGTAGAAGCAGGACATTAGGAGTGTAGCAAGGACGAGGTAGAAGCAGGACATTAGGAGTGTAACAAGGACGAGTTAGAAGCATGACATTAGGAGTGTAAGCAGTTAGTTGCATAAACACTACTTTATGGCCTTGGTGGGCAACTAATACAAAGGAAGGTAAATCTATCTGGGGGGCAAAATACACCAAGTAAATGGTACTTGCCTTATTTTACAAGTATTCAGTGTGGAGGCAGATCTATTTGGGACAAGATACAAGTGTATTGTTAAATTATACCACCCAGTGGCAATAGACTAAGCTGTAGTTGCCTGGGGCGCCCTTGCAGGTGTGCACATCGGCCAAAACAATGTTTAAAAAATAACTAGTAAAATTAACAAATGTGCTGTAAAAGGAAATGTAAATAGCCAGTCACAATGTTTAAAACATAACTGTTAAGGACCGCATCTGCTAATAACAAGAACTGTAAATATCCAGTCACCTATGCAGACTTGTCTGGTAGGTATCCTTATTAAAACGTGTTATTCTTGGCTTGCAATAACTGTAGGGAGAAACCCGGACCATAGGCAGTGATTTTATCTGGCAATGCTGCAGTTGCTGGGGGGGAGGACCCAGAGCTGCGATGATGCAGGTAGACCAAGTGTGTTGCAGGTGTGCACACTGAAAAGGGTCTGGGGAAGCTTCCTCACCACAAGCAGGCCAAAAGTGAGTGAACAAGGAATGCTGGGATTTTGTTTTTACACATATGGCATAAGGCTCATACTATTACCTTTGGGTCCTTTAGTGATTGTCAGTGTTCTGTTCATACTGACAGTGTGATTGTAGTCCATGAATTGACTCTGCTTCACAACCACAATTCACCAAATTCACAAATGTCATGAGCCTGATAGTGCTCATCCCTCCATCGTTTAGCATGCATGACAGGCCTCAGTGCTCACTGACAACAGAAGCAGCCAGACGTGTGTGCACGATGAGCAGATCATTTAAGAACCTTGTGGCCCCTGCTGAACTGGTGGGAAGATCAAGTAGGACTGTGATGTAACCACAGTACAAGCAGCAGTTATGCCTGTCTCACAAGCATGAGCCTTGAAGGTACTTGACACAAGGTTATAACCATAGTGAAGCAAGACAAAGAAGGATTGTGGCCCACCTAAATGGTCATTAGGCTTACATGGTGATCTGTTTTTTCACATAAGGGTTTATATATGCAGAGAAAATGCTTGTGGAAGGAAGTAACAGAAGTATGATTAATGTACGGGGTACAGGAGGAACTAGGCCATCATGTAAAACATATCAGATAGATGAGACTGCAAAAGGTGGTGGTGATACAGTCAGGGATGTGGGAAGTAATGGAAAAGTAATGAAACACACACGTCTGTCTCAAGTAACTAAGGATAAAAAGGTAGAGAAAGCATGATTGGTGATGTAGAGAAAAGCACCACGACACAGTGACCAATCGACAGAATCTGACTGCTGTACCATGACCTAAGCACCATGTTGTAACAATTAGGTGTCTTTATACAACCCTGAGAGGACTGAACCATCAACCATCCTTTATTACATTATATAGAGCACTTCATTCATATGCTGAGTCGTGGGAGCAGTCACACTGAAGGTGTTAGTGAAGCATATAACAGTTGTTACACACTTAAAGAACGACAAGATAAAAGACACAAAAAGCATTCAACCCTGAGAGGATTTGAACCCTCAAGGCTCTCCACTTACACTGTATGAAACACTTCGTATGCTAGTTGTGCTGTAGAAGAGTCACATTAATCTACCATTTTTCTCCAGTGCTGTATAAGAAGACTCTGCTGCTCAGTGACACTCGGCTCTGCTGCGCATCCAGGGGCAGCCAGCATCGCTGTATGTAGTGTATGATACTGGTTGTAGTCACATTATATAATTAGAGATGAATATCCTTGTCACCGGTTGTAGTCACGTTATACAATTAGAGACACCTATCCTTGTCTCCAGTTGTAGTCATGTTATACAATTAGAGATGCCTATCCTTGTCGCTGGTTGTAGTCATGTTATACAGTTAGAGATGCCTATCCTTGTCGCTGGTTATAGTCACATTATACAATTAGAGATGCATATCCTTGTCACCAATTGTAGACACATTATACAATTAGAGACACCTATCCTTGTCACCGGTTGTAGTCATGTTATACAATTAGAGATGACTATCCTTGTCGCTGGTTGTAGTCACATTATACAATTAGAGATGCCTATCCTTGTCACTGGTTGTAGTCATTTTGTACAATTAGAGATGCATATCCTTCTCACCAATTGTAGTCACGTTATACAGTTAGAGACACCTATCCTTGTCACCGGTTGTAGTCATGTTATACAATTAGAGATACTTATCCTTGTCACCAATTGTAGTCATGTTATACAATTAGAGACACTTATCCTTGTCACCGGTTGTAGTCACGTTATACAATTAGAGATGCCTGTCCTTGTCACTGGTTGTATTCATGTTATACAATTAGAGACACCTATCCTTGTCACTGGTTGTAGTCATGTTATACAATTAGAGATGCCTATCCTTGTCGCTGGTTGTAGTCACATTATACAATTGGAGAAACCTATCCTTGTCGACAGTTGTAGTCATGTTATAAATTTAGAGATGCCTATCCTTGTTGCTGGTTGTAGTCATGTTATACAATTAGAGATGCCTATCCTTGTCACTGGTTGTAGTCACATTATATAATTCGAGATGCCTGTCCTTGTCTCCGGTTGTAGTTACATTATACAATTAGAGATGCCTATCCTTGTCGCTGGTTGTAGTCACATTATACAATTAGAGACACCTATCCTTATCGCTGGTTGTAGTCACGTTATACAATTAGAGACACCTATCCTTGTCACTGGTTGTAGTCACGTTATACAATTAAAGATGCCTATCCTTGTCGTTGGTTGTAGTCACATTATATAATTTGAGATGCCTATCCTTGTCACCGGTTGTAGTTACATTATACAATTAGAGATGCCTATCCTTGTTGCTGGTTGTAGTCGTGTTATACAATCAGTGATGCCTATCCTTGTCGCTGGTTGTAGTCACGTTATACAATTAGAGACACCTATCCTTATCGCTGGTTGTAGTCATGTTATACAATTAGAGATGTCTATCCTTGTCACCAGTTGTTGTCACGTTATACAATTAGACACCTATCCTTGTTACCGGTTGTAGTCACGTTATACAATTAGAGACACCTATCCTTATCGCTGGTTATAGTCACGTTATACAATTAGAGATGCCTATCCTTGTCACCAGTTGTAGTCATGTTGTACAATTAGAGAAACCTATCCTTGTCTCCGGTTGTAGTCATGTTATACAATTAGAGATGCCTATCATTGTCACCGGTTGTAGTCATGTTATACAATTAGAGATGCCTATCATTGTCACCAATTATAGCCACGTTATACAGCTAGAGACCTATCCTTGTCACTGGTTGTAGTCACCTTATACGATTCGAGATGCCTATCCTTGTCACTGGTTGTAGTTACATTATACAATTAGAGATGCCTATCCTTGTCGCTGGTTGTAGACACGTTATACAATCAGAGATGCCTATCTTTGTCGCTGGTTGTAGTCACGTTTTACAATGAGACGCACCTATCCTTGTTGCCAGTTGTAGTCAGTGTATACAATTAGAGATGCCTATCCTTGTCACCAGTTGTAGTCATGTTAGAGACACCTATCCTTATCGCCGGTTTTAGTCACGTTATACAATTAGAGATGCCTATCCTTGTCACCGGTTGTAGTCACGTTATACAATTAGAGACACCTATCCTTGTTGCCGGTTGTAGTCACGTTATACAATTAGAGACACCTATCCTTGTTGCCGGTTGTAGTCACATTATACAATTAGAGATGCCTATCCTTGTCGCCAGTTTTAGTCACATTATACAATTAGAGATGTCTATCCTTGTTGCTGGTTGTAGTCATGTTATACAATTAGAGACACCTATCCTTGTTGCTGGTTGTAGTCACGTTATACAATTAGAGATGCGTATCCTTGTCACCAATTGTAGTCATGTTCTACAATTAGAGACACCTATCCTTGTCGCCTGTTGTAGTCACGTTATACAATTAGAGATGCCTATCCTTGTCACCAGTTGTAGTCACGTTATACAATTAGAGACACCTATCCTTGTCACCAATTGTAGTCACATTATAAAATTAGAGACACCTACTTGTCACCAATTGTAGTCATGTTCTACAATTAGAGACACCTATCCTTGTCTCTGGTTGTAGTCATGTTATAAAATTAGAGATGATTATCCTTGTCGCTGGTTGTAGTCACATTATACAATTAGAGATGCCTATCCTTGTCACTGGTTGTAGTCACTTTGTACAATTAGAGATGCATGTCCTTTTCACCGGTTGTAGTCACGTTATACAATTAGAGATGCGTATCCTTGTCACCAATTGCAGTCATGTTCTACAATTAGAGACACCTATCCTTGTCACTGGTTGTAGTCACGTTATACAATTAGAGACACCTATCCTTGTCGCCTGTTGTAGTCACGTTATACAATTAGAGATGCCTATCCTTGTCACCAGTTGTAGTCACGTTATACAATTAGAGACACCTATCCTTGTCACCAATTGTAGTCACATTATAAAATTAGAGACGCCTACTTGTCACCAATTGTAGTCATGTTCTACAATTAGAGACACCTCTCCTTGTCACTGGTTGTAGTCATGTTATACAATTAGAGACACCTATCCTTGTCGCCTGTTGTAGTCACGTTATACAATTAGAGATGCCTATCCTTGTCACCAGTTGTAGTCACGTTATACAATTAGAGACACCTATCCTTGTCACCAATTGTAGTCACATTATAAAATTAGAGACACCTACTTGTCACCAATTGTAGTCATGTTCTACAATTAGAGACACCTATCCTTGTCACTGGTTGTAGTCATGTTATACAATTAGAGACACCTATCCTTGTCGCCTGTTGTAGTCACGTTATACAATTAGAGACACCTATCCTTGTTGCCTGTTGTAGTCACGTTATAAATTTAGAGATGCCTATCTTTGATGGTTGTACATGGACATCAGTGATGCTGTTTGTGACCCATTGCATACAGTAGGACCACAAAAGATAAGTGACTTGGGAACACAGCCTTAACACCCTGGTCCCCTTGTCCACATGTATGACAACATGCGTGCACAAACACACTAATGACATTGACCACTCATGCTGCTACCGTTGATTGATGGAAGTGATGACAGAAATGGCACTGAGGTGTGAAAGGAATGCATCTTTGGAATGGATCCCTACTAACTCTAGTATTAAAAGGAAGACAATGTGAAGTAGGTATTCTCACCCTGCTGCTCCCTTACTTGTTTCGGTCTTCTCCTGTGCCACTATCCTTGTCGTTGGTTGTAGTCACATTATATAATTTGAGATGCCTATCCTTGTCACCGGTTGTAGTTACATTATACAATTAGAGATGCCTATCCTTGTTGCAGGTTGTAGTCGTGTTATACAATCAGTGATGCCTATCCTTGTCGCTGGTTGTAGTCACGTTATACAATTAGAGACACCTATCCTTATCGCTGGTTGTAGTCATGTTATACAATTAGAGATGCCTATCCTTGTCACCGGTTGTAGTTACATTATACAATTAGAGATGCCTATCCTTGTTGCTGGTTGTAGTCGTGTTATACAATCAGTGATGCCTATCCTTGTCGCTGGTTGTAGTCACGTTATACAATTAGAGACACCTATCCTTATCGCTGGTTGTAGTCATGTTATACAATTAGAGATGCCTATCCTTGTCACCGGTTGTAGTTACATTATGCAATTAGAGATGCCTATCCTTGTTGCTGGTTGTAGTCGTGTTATACAATCAGTGATGCCTATCCTTGTCGCTGGTTGTAGTCACGTTATACAATTAGAGACACCTATCCTTATCGCTGGTTGTAGTCATGTTATACAATTAGAGATGCCTATCCTTGTCACCGGTTGTAGTTACATTATACAATTAGAGATGCCTATCCTTGTTGCTGGTTGTAGTCGTGTTATACAATCAGTGATGCCTTTCCTTGTCGCTGGTTGTAGTCACGTTATACAATTAGAGACACCTATCCTTATCGCTGGTTGTAGTCATGTTATACAATTAGAGATGCCTATCCTTGTCACCGGTTGTAGTTACCTTATACAATTAGAGATGCCTATCCTTGTTGCTGGTTGTAGTCGTGTTATACAATCAGTGATGCCTATCCTTGTCGCTGGTTGTAGTCACGTTATACAATTAGAGACACCTATCCTTATCGCTGGTTGTAGTCATGTTATACAATTAGAGATGCCTATCCTTGTCACCGGTTGTAGTTACATTATACAGTTAGAGATGCCTATCCTTGTTGCTGGTTGTAGTCGTGTTATACAATCAGGGCTGTAAAGAAATAAAGAGCCCTCCCCTAAGGTTGATGTGGCTGGCCTGCAGTGCCATTTTAAAGGTGCACCTAACATACATTATACTTACACTACACAGCATCACTTGCTCTTTGACTTCATCCTCCAATCGGTGAAGGAGGTCAGAATTGCAGTGCCTTGTTTCACTGTAATGGTCATGGAACTGTCCACCCCCCCTTGCATGGGACACCAGTTGCATAGGTAACATTTTGGGATAAACTATTCTAGAGCGTGTTTATACAGAAGCCCTTTATAGCCATCTTGCATGAGCCTCTGGCTGTTCTCCTTAAGGGGAAGATAAAGAATTATTTTTGACTTTTCCTTTCACCAACTCATATTTGTAAAAGGAGCACTACCCTCTCCTCCAGCCATGGTGAATCTCAGTGAAAAGTGGCACCCAAATCAGGTCCACTTGTCCCATGTATAAAGCAATGATGAACTTCGACGGGCACCTCATTTGACCAAGACATGAGAAACTCAGAAAATATGGGAACATTGTTATGATAGTTCACAGCAGCTTTTTAAGTTGTGGCACATGGCAGTTGTCAGTCCCTGTGTATGTTGTTAAGAGGTCAGGCTGTACAGCAACTCCATGCACAGACAACTAAACATGAAATGACAGTTGATCGTGGCCCAGACAGTATAAAACTTAGTTAAAGCTGTTTAAGGTGCTTAAGGGTTCAATGTCCATATCCATTGGCACAAGATATGCACATAAAATATTTTTTTTATCATGTTTATATTACTAAACTGTCAGTTGCATGCACCCTTCTGGTTCTCGGTCATACACATTGGATATTTTGTGCGGTGGTGCATTCACTGGTAAATCTCTGTCTAGCACCAGCCCTGTGAAACTGCCCCCTGATGATGTTGGAGGATCAGTATTCTTTGATAATGATGATGACCAGGATGAGCTGACATGCTCCGGGGGTACAGACTGTATTTGTTGGACACAAGGAATGGGACCACCACATCCCCAACACAAGGCACGGATGGGGATACTCGGCTACAAACATTTCACAGGGAAGACAGGCTAATGGGGACAGTATTGATCAAGAAGCTGCACTGGTCCTCAGTAGAAGGATGTCAGAATCTGCCTTAGCACTTATGGGTGAGAGGTCCCCTGAGACGGTCACTCTAGACATGACTACCACCTTCCATCTGAGGTTGGTGTATCAGTTGCTGCAACCCAGAATATGTGCAGGGCCATCATAAATACACAGGTTAGTACCACCACAGCTGTGTCATACTTAGTGAGGGTGATGCAGGGTATGCTTGAAGACCTGTGGGACTGCATGAACCCATATCTGTAATTCCTCAGATTGACTCGGTCATGCACTGAAATGTGAAATGTCTTCTCTGGCTTACCTGCTAGAAGCAAGCGGCTGTCTTCCAGGCTTGTTATTTGGTACTTCTGCAGGCGTTTACTAGTGTGACCATGGAGGACAGAGATCCTGCTCCCACAGTACTAGTTTGGCCATGGATGATGGAGATTCTCTTCCCACAGTGGTAGTACTTCCACAGCAACATCTGTTGTGGAGGTGTCTACTCCCAGGAGAGGCCATCCCCAGGGGTGTGTCCACCATCACAGTGAAATTCCTCATTAAAGACATCTCTCAAGGTCATGCAGCACATCAGCTTTTAGTCAGGCCCACAGCAAATCCAGTGCAACTCCTGGTATATACAGCTGTCATGGGCAAATCCAGTGCAACTCCTGGTAAATCCAGCTGTCCTGGGCAAATCTAGTGCAACTCCTGGTAAATCCAGCTGTCATGGGCAAATCCAGTGCAACTCCTGGTAAATACAGCTGTCATGGGCAAATCCAGTGCAACTCCTGGTAAATCCAACTGTCATGGGGAGGGGCTTGCACAAGATAATGATCGTTCTGCCTTGCATGCCATGGACCTGTCAGGCAAACCGAGCTACAGTGCTGCTACTGCTGCTGAGGCTGTGTTCTTTACAGACGTATAGTCACACCACCACAGCCCACACTACACACATCTCCACTAACACTAGCCCTTCTCAACATTAAAGACCCCTTCCCCCTTTCAGTACTGACATTTCTCTAAAAACCCTTTTTACTTCTCAGTTCTGACACAATTCTGTGACAGACATATGCTCCCGTGCCGCCATCTCCACCTGTGTAAATGATAAGTTTGTCTTGCCCTTTGTACATTGTTATTTGGGTTTGCTATGATGTACAATGATGGCCAGTGTATGACTGAATAAGCACATCCTGGTGCTGATGTTTCATGTATTATATTTACTTTAGTGCATCTGCTTAACTGTTATATAATATGATTTGAAGCTCTGTGCAAGTTTGCTGCCTCTTTGCTAGTGCCATGGCATGTATTGCACAATGCCATCTGGCATGGTCATCCCCTGCTGTTGGCTCCTCCTGTGACTCCGCCTCTGTCTGGCATGGTCATCCCTTGCTGCTGGCTCCTCCTCTGACTCTTGGAATGACTCAGCTTCCACTTCCTATTGTGCTCTGAACTGCTGTGTCTGTAAGTGCACTCTGTGCTGTAATGGCGTCCTAAGTATACTATTGTTAGCACTGCACACATGGACACTGTATTTGTACATGTGCCCGGGTCATCCTTTAAGGCACCACCAACTGATTCCAGACTGTGAAAGCATGCCTACAGCTGCCAAAACACACGAGTAACAATGTTTTTGTCTGCAACTGTGCATGATTGTGCCCATATGCCCTATTTATTTCTGTGGATTTCTTATGAATTTTTTGAGCCAGGGTTCCAGGGCATATCCAGCATCTCCAACAAGATGATGCTGTGCAAAGTCACTCCTATCAAACCGATGGTACAGGTCACAGGTGTGTGATATGAGAGAGTTATGGTAACTTCCTGGGTGGCCTGCCCACTCTTATTTGATACCCTGTGCAATAAAGGCCACCTTTGAGGGTCATGTACCTCATTCCCAGTTTATCTAGCGGGGCCTTTTTTCAGTGTGGGTTCAATTTATGGCCTCCATTACCTCTATGAAAAAGTCCCTCATGGTGTTGACTGTCTTCTGGGGTGTGTGAGAACCACATATGCTAGTCCACATGCTGAAGTACAACATCAAGAAACTAGTGGAATGTTCTTGAAGAAAATGCATCAGTTAAACACACTGTGTCCCTAGCAGATTACTGACATTTCTTTGTAGCTAATGTATGTAAAGCTCCACATACCTTAGTGTCCACTCTGATGATATTATCAGATTATGGTTATTCTGATCCAAAAAGGAGGGGCCACAACTGACCCGGGTAACTATCACCCCATAAGCCTGACTAGCCTGGTCTGCAAGGCTGTGGAGTGCATCATCATGTAACTCATTAACAAAGACAGAACCTCCAAACACTTGACCCGACCTAGTTCAGCTTTGTTAAGGGCAGATCATGCCTACTAAACCTGGTTGACTTCTTTGAGACTGTCACCAAGGCCATAGACGAGGGAAAGGTGGTTCACACAGCCTACCTTGATCTCGCCAAGGCGTTTGACACCATTCCTCACTCTGGTATTATAGAAACACTCACCAGCCTGAACATAAACCCCTATGTCACAAGATGGGTTGGCATCTGGCTTACAGACAGAACTCATACAGTAAGAATAGCGGGCTCCAGGTCCAACTCTAAACCAGTCACAAGTGGTGTCCTACAAGGCTCAGTTCTGGGACCCCTACTGTTCGGCATATATTTCTCAAAAGTACAGGCAAACACAGGAGGACTATGGCTAACCAAGTTCACGATGACTGCAAACTGGGAGCCATAACTGACTCTCCGGCTGACACAGGCATCCTTCAAAAAGGCCTTACTGAGACATACACTTGGTGTCAAAGTCATGGCCTCAAGCTAAATGCCAAAAAATGGATAGTCATCCCGTTTAGGAAAAATGAAACACCCATGAATTACCACATAGGCAGCAGCCCCCTTAATACAGAAGAGGTAATAAGAGATCTGGGGACCGAAGTAGATAGTAATCTCTCCTTTGACAATCATATTGCCAAAGTAGTTAAGAAATCCTTCTATGTAGCCCATCTAATTACTAAGGGGTTTGCATCTAGAAATAAAGAAGTTATAGTGCCCCTCTACTCGTCACTCATCAGACCCATCCTAGAGTACAATGCCCCATTTGGGATGTACCTCACAAGACACTTCCAACAACTGAAAAAACCACAAAAGCACCTCACCAAGAGGATTACTGGCCTCAAACATATGTCCTATGCAAACTTGACTGAAAAAAACTCCAGCTGTACTCAGTGACATATCGCTTACTCAGAGGTGATCACTGCCTGACTTACAAAGCCATGCCCAACTCAGAATAGATGGACATGCTCCACCTAAAGAAATCCAAGTCACTGCAAGACACACGCTCTAGGGAGCAAAACCTCACCACAACAATAAATATAACATGCTGGAGGGATAGATTCCTGTCAGAAAGACTCCCCATGCTTTGGAACAAATTAGGCAGAGCCCCTCACTAGCACTCTTCAAGAGAATCCTTGACGAGTGGATGGGTAACAGAAAATACACCCCTGGGATCACTTCATTGGCTCTGCTTGACAGAGGCTCAGTTAATTAATCAATGGGGCGGCGAAAGCCGACACTCTGGCTAGGCTTATAAATGCCCTCAGGCAGATAGCCTAGTACCTACCTATGAACCTATATGCACTCTTTGACTCCCATGGGGCTGCATATGGGTTCAGTACATGTCTACAATTCATTAAACATTGTCCCTATTAGTCTTCACCATCAATGGTGTGGAGTCCATGAAATTTTTCTCATGATAAAATGACCATGTACCTCCAGAGGCAATGTCTCATACCATTGAGTAGTGTGATAGCAATAAGAGCATCTTGCAAATAGCCATGGCAACCCCTAATGCTGATTAATGATTCACTTAATCTGAGCATGGGCATTGAGTCGGGCTCTAATATGCAGCAGGCACAGCTCTGTTGTGGGCCATCTATACATTTCTGAATCTCGCCACCATTTTGCTTGGCTTCATTAGCATACAGAGAGATGCGCATTTTAATAGTATTCCTCATTGCCTTGTTATTGTATTGTATTGTCATTAGCATACATCACAGCAGACTGTGCCTGTCAGCATTGACATGTCATGCAGTTTGTTTTCTGAACCAGACACACACTGTGTACAGCACTTGTACACATTTGCTTACCATAATGTGGCAAAACTTTCAAAGTCCAGCTCTATTGTTTGAAGAGTCCACTAAAATTTCACATTTTATGAATTTGGAATGTGTTAAAAGGGTGTTCACCACGTACAGCTGTCTTTCCGTGAGACTGACTATGCTCATACTCTCTGCCTGTCTGTCATTTTAAGTGCATTTCAGTTGCGTATTCATACTATGTCAGGATCATTATTTTTCTTCACTGAGACATTTTGGCATTGCTCAATTAGCTTCTACTGCTGCTAGAGATATCGTAGAGCTCATTTTAAAGCCCAAAGAATATGTACAGCCATGTCACATGCTGCTACTTGGCAGAAAATGTTTACTAAGGGACTGCTGTGATCACAGTGATGGAAGAAAAGTTGCAATGTGATGCACTTAAAATATCCAATAATTTAGTTCAGCAGTTTGAAGTTTTGCCCACAGAGCACTTGTGTGCAATGAATTGATTTAATGAATTCTTAGTTTATTACATGTCTACAAATATCCAGCAATCTTTGCTTCATCTGCTGTCAGGTCATTAGTTTAGTAAGATGAAGAATTATGCATTTGTTCTTTTCATGACAGTGACAATCTTACTGTGTTATTAATAAACTCAATATTGCTTAAAGAAACTTGGCTGTTACATCATCATGCAATTTTTTGTTTTAGTTAATTTTAAAAATAACGGAGCGTTTACAGTGCACCATCTTTAAGTAAGTAAACCGTATTGTGTGTTACAGTGTTCTAATAATGCTCCCATCAGAGCATCTGTGGATCTCTGCATGTATGAACAGATTTCTTTCATGAGTATAGATTTGCGTTTCACTGTTAAGTGAGGTAATTTTCTGTATCCATAACATTTGCTCATACCATGTATGTACAATACAAGAACTTTTATTTTAAACATTTGTTAACCTGGTATGCCCACTAGACTCAAGTTACCCTTTTCAGGTGTTACCCAGGAGTATTTTCTGTTAAGTGACTTTAGTGATGCCCGTGTCCTGGCCCAGCAATCAAGGAGCCTCAATCCTCACCACTGACACCAGTGAGGGGCATCTCATATAGGAGGAAAAGATAACAAATGCACACAGTAAAGTGCAGTTTCCCTTAAGAGCACACAGAGATCACAGTCAGTCCAGGGCTGGTCACTCCCTTGCTCTCCGGGTCCCCAATAAGGCTTCCCACTGGCACAGCTATAGGGCCCAGATCTCAGCCAGCTGGGCAAGCTAATATCTCCAGCACCCTCTCTGTCCAACCAGTGCTTCATGTTCCTGCCCAAGTAGCTGACACACACACACTTTGAGATAAGTTTATACAGCCACACAGACACTCCTGGGGAAGGCTGGCACAGGTTTTCCAGCTGTGCCCCTTTTACCCAGACTATACGGTAGTACCACTTGCCACCACCCACTAATATTTATCAGCTACCAAAAAGCCCTTATTAAAGGGTGTCCAATTATTACTGTGAAATATTATTATCCAATTGCTAAGTGTGACTTAACAGTCAAGGCTTATTTGGAGTGACTTGGACAGTAAACTCTATAACTATGCAATGTACTCTAGAGCTTAAATTATCTCTACACAAAACAGCCACAGTTGAAAGGTTTTAAAATATTTAATAATAAAAACACAAGCCAACACTTCTTACTACACAGTGCTAGTCAAGAGATCACAGAGAAATACTTAAAATAACACAGTAGTAAAGTTCTGACATCACAGAAAAACACTTAGTCTAATATTTCTAGTTTTTAGCTATTTCTAAAAGAAAACACAAGTCTAAGATAACTTACTTAAGAAAAAAGGCAGAGTGCTGATGAGTTAGATGGTCAAGACAAAAATACTTAATGCCTTCTGATTCTCTCTGTTTAAATTGTTGTCTTCAGTCCTGATTCCCATTACATCATTTTTTACACTTTCCAGGGTTCCCATGCTGACAGATACTACATTATTTTGTTATCTTGCACATGCAGGAAACTACATCAATAAAAGACATTCCATATGTAAACTCTAGTAATTATTCCTTAAGTTAAAACAATAGGCAGGATGCTTCACTAACTTCAAAGGGACAGACATGAAATAATTTTAACTTCAAAGGACAGGCAAGAAATGCTTGACTTAGCTTTCTTTACAGTAGAGGGCAATGTTGTTACATTGTTTTAAGTTCAACATTTCACAACATATTCTTTCATTTAAGAAAACAAGCTTGTAGTCCAACATTTCATAGTATTTTCTTTCAATTAAGAAAACAAGTCTGTAGTTCAACATTCATATTTACAAATGACAGAATTATGTACCAATTTCTATCTGGCTAGGATGGCATCCTTCACAACTTTCTCAGTCAGACAAATATAGGGAAACTGAATCAAACCTTGTACCTTTGGTTGCAAAAAGCTGCTGACTACCAGTTTGGAACCTTAACCCTCTGTCCTAACCATTTGATAAGCTTCCAAGGAATGTTGCCTTACCTTCCTTAATACAGACGTGTATAGGTTTTGTTTGTGGCTTATTCAAAATGTGTCTTGATAAAGCTCTGTCATCACAATGTGAGTGAAAGGACCTAATAAAGTCATATTCTAGCTTTTACAATATGTTTCAGTATCTAATAAGACAGTTTCATTTACATTTCGGGTAATAATTCAGTAGTGCACAAAACAAAATTGAACAATGAGATACAAAGGCTAGAAATCTGAGGTATATTCTAAAGTCTGATGATTTTGCATAATTTTAAATGTGGTACCATGTACCCTCCAAATCTTTACAGTGAAAATGGCATCCCACAAATTTACAAAATGCCAAGTAATGAGGATTCTAGTATTTCAATGTCTGAGAAAAAATGTAATTGTAATCTTAACTTACTGTTTGAAATTGAGGTTTTCTCCCCAGGACTCCACTGAAAATGGGGCATGTTTCTTCCCAGCACACTAACCCTAGTAACCAATGCAGTAAATATGTAATTGGGTACCTCTCAGGATTAGTAAGCAATACAGACTCAATGTGCCAATAAACCACAGCCCATAAGGCAAAACAACATACTCAACAGACTAGTCATAGGTGACTCTATAGTCAGACACATTGATGTCCCATTCACCAAGCTAAACAAGGAGAAGGTTACTGTCAGCGACCTGTCAGGTGCCAGAATCCACCACATAACCCACGCACTCAGGTCACTCCACAACAAGTACAAATATGACTCTGTCATTGTCCATGTTGGTGTGAATGACCTGAGACATACATCCCTGGACTACATGAAAAGAGACATTAAAGAGGTCTCCGATCTTGTAGCCCAGGTGGGTATGACCCTAGCCCTGAGTAGTATACTGCCATCACCCAGAATGATACCACAGTACAAGGACAAAATGATTGACTTCAACAATTGGCTAAGCTTCTGGTGTCATTCTAAGGGGATTATGTATCTGTCTGCCTGGGACAACATGGTCAACAGACCACGATGCTTTGCCAGAGATGGTCTACACCTGTCACCCCTGGGATTCCGGATACTGGCTTGCTGCCCCTATAGTGCCTTTTTCAGGCAAAGTTCAAATGACAAATAAACCACCATAACAGGAACAGGCAAGCAAACCTGAGGGTATTGGTACTCAGTGCTAGAAGTCTAAATCTCAAAATGCACTCACTCGAGGCACTCCTCGAAATGGAAAACATCAATATCTGTGCAGTGACTGAGACCTGGAACAAGGCTCTAGAGAGCACCCCTGCATTACCAGGCTATAACTCATACCACAATTTTCGGCCATCTAACCTGGACCAAAACACCAAAGGTGGAGGTGTGTCCATATTCATTAAAAATATCCACACCTCCAGGCTAGTTGCACAGCATAATGCATCTGAGGTTATCCAAGTGCAACTAACTCTGGGCAAAACTGCAATCCAAATTGTAGCTTGCTACAGATCCCCCACCAAGCCCCAGAATTCCCACTCCTCTTTTCTTGATGTACTGGAAAATATTAGGGTTTAACCAAACACCCTAATAATGGGTGATTTCAACTACCCCACCATTAACTGGGAAAACTACTTGTGTACCAACTCCTTCCCTCAACGCTTTCTGGAATTCCTAAATTCCAATGCCCTGGATCAACTTATCCACACCCCCACCAGGGGCATCAATATCCTAGACCTAGTCATTACCAACATGAGTGACCGGTGTTCCACACCTGAAGTCAACTCCTCGTTCATCAGATCTGACCATAAGCTAATTACCCTACATATCCGCATCCCGCCTCAGCCCACCATTAAGGAAACCATGGTAACAATCTCTCCAAAGCCAACTTCGTGCTTCTTAAGACAGAAGTGGCGAACTTCATGACACCCATACAGATGGACAATACAGTTTTGACTGCTGAATTCTACACAAGTGCACTCTATAAGCATTTACACGAGTGCATGGATCATGCTATCCTAAATAGAACAAGATGCTATCCTCCAAAAAAAGGAAGCCAATCTGGTGGTCTCCTGCCATAAACAAACTCTACAACAGAAGAAAGAAACTGTTGCAAAAGAGAGTAAAATCCCATGAGTGGATGAGCTCCCTGGTCAGCCTCAGTAAGAAGCTGAGATCCCTTAGAAAATCCTCCAAAGCTAGCTATGAAAACAAAATTACCACTGATTCTAAGGGCAACCACAAAGCATTCTATAGCTATGTCAAGAATCTCAATGGCAACACCCATATCTGCTCCGAGTTACAGCACAATGGCACGAAAATTACAGAACCAACTGATATTGTCAACATCCTATCAGATAGGTTCAGTGCTAACTTCCCCCACCTCTCACCCCCTAAAGGGCCCATATCCATACAGGAAGAATGCAGAGTCCCTGTAATCACATCTATGCAGGTAAAAGCTGCACTCTTTAAAACCAAAAACACAGCATCCATGGGACCGGACAACATCCCAGGCTGCATTTTACATGAATATCAGAATGAACTGGCTCCCCACCTAAGCACCATAGGTTCATAGGTAGGTACTAGGCTATTGGCCCTAGGGCCTATATAAGCCTAGCCAAAAAGGTACCCTGGCTTTCGCCACCCAAGAAAATTATTTTCCTGTGCCCCTGTCAAGCAGAGTCACAGAAGTGATCCCTGGGGTGAATTTCTTATTTCCCATCCAATCATCAAGATTTTTCTTGAAGAGTGCTAATGAGAAGCTCTGTTTGACATAGTTTGTTCCAGAATATGGGAAGTCTCTGGGACAGGAATCTATCCCTCCAGCATGTTCTGTTTGTTGTGGTGACAAGGTTTAGGTCCCTAGATGGGAAATAGGAAATACACCCTGGGATCACTTTTGTGTCTCATGCATGACAGAGACACAGGAAATTAACTTTCTTGGGTGGCGTAAGCCAGGGAGCCTTGTTGGCTAGGCTTACTTAGGCCCTTGGACCGATAGCCTAGTACCTACTTATGAACATATTAGGGCACGTGTACAGTAGTATCACTTACATTGCTACATATTAGGACACGTGTACATTGGTATCACTTAATGAAATTACTACATATTAGGGCACATGTACAGTGGTATCACTTACATTACTACATGTTAGGGCATGTGGGCAGTGGTATCACTTAACCACATTACTGCATATTAGGGCACGTGTACAGTAGTGTCACTTAAACATAATACTACATATTAGGGAACATGTACATTGGTATCACTTAATCACATTGATATGCATTAGGGCACGTGTGCAGTGGTATCACTTAATCCCATTACTGAATATTAGGTCATGTGTACAGTGGTGTTACTTAATCACATTGCTACACATTAGTGCACATGTATAGTGGTATGTCTTACATTACTCCATATTAGAGCACATGTGCAGTGGTATCACTTATTCACATTACTACATATTAGGGCACGTGTACAGTAGTGTCACTTAAACATAATACTACATGCTAGGGCACCTGTACAGTGGTATCACTTAATCGCATTACTACATATTAGGGCTCGTGTACAGTGGTATCACGTAATCACATTGCTGAATATTAGGTCACATGTACAGTTCATAGGTAGATACTAGGCTATCTGCCCTAGGGCATTTATAAGCCTAACCAGAGTGTATTTGGCTTCCGCCTCCCTATTAGATTAGCCTACTGTGCCTTTGTAAAGTAGGTCACAGAAGGTACCCTTTTAAGATTAGTTTACTGTGCCTCAGGGACACAGGAGAGATCCCAGGGGTGAATTTGTGATTTTCCATCCACGTGTCCAAATTTTGCTTGAAGAGGGTCAGCGAGGGGCTATGTCTAACATGAATTGGGATTCTATTCCAGAGTGAGGGGAGCCTCTGGGAAATGAATCTGTCCCTCCAGCATGTCCTATTTATTTTTGTGCTGAGGTTTAGGTCCCTGGAGCGTGTAGCTCTAAGGGACTTGGATTTTTTGAGGTGGAGCATGTCCATTAATTCTGGGTTTGACATGGCTTTGTACGTCAGGCATAGATCGCCTCTGAGTAGGCGGTAAGCAACTGAGTAGAGCTGGAGTTTCTTTAGTCGAGCTGCATAGGACATCTGTTTGTAGCCCATGATCCTCTTGGTGAGGTACTTTTGGGGTCTCTCCAGTTGCTGCAGGTGTCGGGTAAGGTACATCCCAAAAGGGGCATTGTATTCAATTATGGGCCTGATGAGTGACGAGTAGAGGGGCACAATGACCTCTCCTGATGTAGATGCGAACCCTTTTGTGATAAGGTGGGCTATATAGAAGGTCTTTCTGACCACTTTGGCAACGTAATTATGAAAGGAGAGATTACTATCTACGTTGGTCCCCAAATCTCTAATTACTTCTTCCGTACTTAATGGATTACCACCTGTGTGGTAATTTGTGGGCACCTTGTTTTTCCCAAAGGGGATGACTATGCACTTTTTAGCATTTAGCTTGAGGCTGTGGTTCTGGCACCAAGCATCTGTCTCTGTGAGACCCTTTTGGAGGATGCTTGTGTCAGCTGGAGATTCAATTATGGCCCTCAGTTTGCAGTCATCTGCGAACTTTGTCAGCCATAATCCCCCCGTGTTAGCCTGAACCTCAGAGAAGTATATACCGAACAAGAAAGGTCCCAGAACTGAGCCCTGTGGGATGCCACTTGTAACTGGTTTGGATTCAGACATGGCACCTGTGATTCTGACCATGTGGGTTCTATCTCTGAGCCAGTTTGCAACCCATCTTGTGATATAGGGGTTGATATTTAAGCTGGTAAGCTTATTTATGATGCCCGAGTGGGGTATTGTGTCGAAGGCTTTTGCAAGGTCCAGGTAGGCAGTGTGGACTACCTTGCCCTCATCTATGGCTTTGGTAACTGTTTCAAAGAAATCAACTAGGTTTAAGAGGCAAGATCTGCCCTTAACAAAGCCGAATTGGGTAGGGTCCAGTGTCTGGAGGCTCCCATTGTCTTTGTTTATGAGTTCCATGATAATACGCTCCATAGCTTTACAGACCAGACTAGTCAAGCTTATGGGGCGATAGTTTCTGGGGTCCGTTGTGGCACCACCTTTGTGGAGTGGGACCACTGTAGCTGTACGCCAGTTGTATCACTTGATCACATTAGTACATATTAGGGCATCTGTACAGTGGTATAACTTAATCACATTGCTACAGATTAGGGCACATGTACAATGGTATCACTTACTTACATTACTCCATATTAGGACACATGTACAGTAGTATCACTTACTGACATTACTACATATTGGGGCTCTTGGTATCACTTAATCACATTACTGCATATCAGGACACTTAATCACTTTACTACATATTAGGGCATGTGTAAAGCGGTATCACTTACTCACATTTCAACATATTAGGGCAAATGTACAGCGATATCAGTTAATCACATTACTACATATTTGCGGACATGTATATTGGTATCATTAGAATGTATATACAAATGTAAATCCTTTTTTTTTGTATTTTATTATCTTTGTGCCACGTCATAGTGTATGGCAGTAAAAATGACACAATCGCTGTAGTGTGTGTAATCCTGGCAACATGAACACGTGGTGTAATACAGTTCTGTATTTTATAAAGTTATTGACGGTAGCTAATGAAGAGTTTCAAGCCTAGCTGTTAGCAATGCAACAATTTCTGCATGACTTATCCAGTTTGTATCACATTTAGTATGTTTGTCTTGGAAGAAAATGATGTACCAAATGTTGTGAGAAATGGATTAAAAGTTATTGAAATACGCATCTCAGAAAAATGCTTCAAAATAAGTCCTCATATTGTTGTATGTAGAGGGAAAATGATGAGTCATCCTCCCTGAGACCAGCTAATGCCACATCTCTGGACATCACAGCCTTTGTATGACTAGTATTAGATACCCCTGAATAACATGTCCTTGGTATGACTGGTGTTGGATATCCCTGAACATCACGCCCTTGGTATGACTGGTATTGGATATCCCTGAACATCACAGCCTTAGCATGACTGGCATTGGATAACCCTGAATAACATGTCCTTGGTATGACTGTTATTGGATACCCCTGAACATCACGCCCTTGGTATGACTGGTATTGGATACCCCTGAACATCACACCCTTGGTATGACTGGTATTGGATATCCCTGAACATCACAGCCTTAGCATGACTGGTGTTGGATAACCCTGAATAACATGTCCTTGGTATGACTGGTATTGGATACCCCTGAACATCACAGCCTTAGCATGACTGGTATTGGATAACATGTCCTTGGTATGACTGGTATTGGATACCCGTGAATAACACATACTTGATATGACTGGTATTAGATGTTGCAGAGTCTCTCCATCACTGTGCTGAAGACTTAAATAGTTAAACTTTAAGAGTGCGGTTTCTTGTAAATTAAAAGTACGAATGTGGAGTTACTGAAGTCGGAAATGTTGTATCACATAAAAAAAAATGTGAGAAAAGAGTTCTATAAAGTGGTCCATAGATGAACCATAATCATGACAGCATTCAAAGGCACATCGGTGAAAGATTTAGCAGCTGTGAAATAATCTTGACAGTGACACGAAACAGCAAAGATGTTATCATAGAAAATAATCACATTTCTCACTCTTCATGCTTTGCCTCCAATTCCTTGAAAGGATCTGTGATATTTTAACAGTCTAACAATTCCAAAATTGAAGAAAAACAAACTGTCAAAAAAACCCCAAAAGGTTCTGAACCAGCAGGTGTAAAACTCCAAAGGTTTATTAGGAAATATGAAAGTATAAACTAATAAACCTTTGGAGTTTTACACCTGCTGGTTCGGAACCTTTTGGTTTGTTTTTTGATATTTTAACACTCTGCAAATCATTGATTTCAGCAAGACTCCTGTATGTAGTCTAATGCTGCGCTTATCTTTAACGGCTGTGTACACAGGGAACTCTGGGAGTTCAGGGGATGCACGTGTCTTCAACTTGACTGACTTAAGAGATGAGATGTAAAATTTAGCCTGGGCAAACTTATTCCAAAAACATGGTTTATAAGTAAAAGTAGAAAACCCTCTACCCGAACCCATTATTTGCAGTAAAAGTAGCAACAGAACAAAATCATTTTACACTTTGCCATTTAAAAACTTCTGTCGTGTATATCAGATATTCTTTGGTAAACAATTTTCAACTGGTACTCAGAGGCGGGACATGTACAGCTTCTCTCTCTCTATGTGTTTACATAGTTGGATGTTTTATGTCTTTATTTTCATTTGCTGACTGCAATTGACAAACTGGACTCATACCTCTCAACCTCTCAGCTCAAGAAATCTGGAGTCTGTATTAGTTCACCAAAAACACTTTCCACTGAACATGCATTCATCTACCATCATTCAGTGAAAATCACTTCCACAATTCACTGAATACTCCCAGGGCAAAGATGTAGTTGGCCAAGTACACACCTTTGCCCTTTTCTCCACTGTAGTGCAATCCTGGAGTTGGTATATATAGTTGGGTGTGTGTGTCAGGGGTGAAGCTCCACCCCCACTTGGGTGGATTAGATTTAGCTATTAATAATAATAATAATAATATATAGATTTTAAATATTGCTCTTGTAAACTTAGAAAGTTGCAAAAGTAGTATTTGTGTTAGCATGTATTTTTTGAAGCATATGCACTCTGAAACTCAAATGTATGTGATTATTCAATCCTTAATGATTTGCCATAAAACCACAAATTTTAAGAGGAATAGAATAAAAAAGTGTGTGGCAAAATTCTGGTCATTCTGTGAAAACCTGTACAGTTAAGATATTTGACTGGGCTGTTAACTCCTTTTCAGTGGAGACCTGGAGAGAAAGGCTCCATATTACACATCAGGATACACGTTACACACAAAACTGTCAGTATAACAAGTGCAGATTACAGATAGCACAAAATTGCTAGTAAGTAGTACGTTGTGAATAGTGTAGCCAGAGAAAGCATGTGATACTGCTAATTGATAAAATTGCATCTACTGTCGTTGAATAAGCAGCTGAGCCATCGTTCCTTATGAAAACCCATCTTAGGAGTATTCTGGGCCCAGAGATGTCTGTGATAAGAAAGAAATGCTAGAATAAATTTGTAAAACAATGAAGTACATTCTATATTGAGCAGCATAACATTTCAGATGACTAGCTGGGTAAATCACTTTGAATTATTGTTTTATGCCTTCTACTATCATATCTCCTTAGAATGTTGCATTGTTAGTTTGTGTATCACATTAGTACTAATTTTATTTAACTGAATTATACTTTAATATCAAGTACAGAGGACTAGGGCAGAGAATAAAACAGTGCACTGTCTGTGGCTCAACAGCTAGTGCACTCACCTTTGGTGCTGGAATAATGGAGTTATGTGGGTTCTATTCCCATCTCAGGTACTTGTATAAATGGTTAAGATGCATTTTGGGAATGTCATGGAAGGACAAAGTAAAAAAAAAATGTGTGTCAGAGAAAGAATGCAACAACAGAAACTTGAGAATATCATTATGGAAAGAAAACTATGTTGCTTTGGTCATGTTAACTGCATGGATACTAGCAGGATTCCTATATAACCCCTTAACTGGGAACTAGCTGGAATCAAGTGAAGACCAGACGGACATCAACAAAACTGGAAAGCAGATGTCAGAAGAGACCTCCTTCACCTGAATATCACTTGGGAGAAAGCTAAAGAAGTGGCAGCTGATAGGACACAGTGGAGTCAACTTGTGGCCCATTGCATCTTGCATGTGGGGTGGCCCAGTGCATCTTGCATGTGGGGTGAACTGAAGACTAACATTGCAGTGCACTTTAAGAAGGATGGTTCATTTCTGATTGTGCCAATTTATGGATGAGATGTTAAACTGAGGTCCCATCTGCTTGAATTGGTGGTAGCTCAGGTGGCTGTAAAAGATTCCACATCACATATAGAAAAAGTAGGGGCTTTATTTATATACACTTCCAAAAATACTAACTATACAAAAACATCCACCAAATAAAATATCACATGTACTTCATCTTATATATGTATACGTACACACTCCATATAATCAAATCAAAATTTGATCCAGACCACCCTGTGCTTTGTGCCTGTCCATTGAAGACTTTAACCATTATGCCAAATCCACCCCTCATTGTTTTTAGGTCCTTTCCCAGTAGGCTACACCTGGCATACTTCTATGTAGGGTGCACTGGTCACAGCCTCACTGTGTGCCCAAACCACATCACTGTTCTCAGATCGAGGAAGTAGATCTACTTCCAGGTCCTGTAAGATTGCTGCACTACTCCCTCAGACATGGAGCTTGAGCCCTGCAAAGAAACATCCCTTTCTCAGCTTTTCTCCATGAGCTTCATTACCCAAAGTGACTGGAAAACTGAGGGCTTCACCTTCACACTCGGCTCCTGCTTCATCATCATGATTCAGGATGACTCCTGTACTACATCTGCAGTTTCACCCACCATAGCCCTCTCTACCTAAATTGACATACAAGATTCTGACGTACATAAACTCTCCTCCACAGCTTCTGTTCATCTGCAAGGAGCAGAGTACACTCTGGTCTGGGAAGGAGTGCTGACTTTGGATATAGAAATTTTGACTGTCATGCTAAAAGTTTTACACTTAGAATTGAATCTCTTCGTTGCATGCTGGAAAGCACAGCCACTTGCAGACTTCTTTTGTGCTGCATTGGTTCATCTCCCACCTCTAGAAGAACTTCTTCAAATTCTTTAAGGGAGGTTTTGGTATCTTGAATCCAAACAGATCATGTTCAACACCTCTGTTATGGCAAGGATTTGTTGCCAGAGAGTAGTTAGGGCTTATCATAGTGATCAAACTAAGATGTCCTGGTGAAGAAAGTAGAGAGGCAAATAATACAATAAAGGAAAAGCTGTTTCTGAGCATTGCTAAGCGGGGCTTGTCTGGATTTAACCAGAATTCCCTAAAGGCCTAGTCAGCAGCAGCTGTGACATTTGGAGAAATAGAAGCCCAGTTGAAGGAGGATTTTGTTGAGACCCTGGAGAATGACTTTTAAATATTTTCAAAGAGGATCTGGGAAACCATCTAGTTAGTCACAAGAAGGAAGAGTGTGGGATATTGCCTAGGCTGTTTCTAACATGGGTGGAGAAATGCTGACCTCAGCTGGGTCATTGTCAGGAGGTGGAAGGAAATCCTGAATCCAGTGGACATGCCCTCCTCCAAGGAGAAAGTGCAAGAAGTAACTGATGAGATGAGATGAGACCAACATCTGTAGATGAGGTCACTGTGGTGATTAAATAGCTGCGCAGTGGTAAATCTACAGGAGTGGGTCAGATTCAGCTGAAAATACATAGTACACTGGGTGTTGTTGGGGCATCATGGTTAATATGCCTTTTCTTTGTTATTCAGATGGAATCAAATATAACCCTGGGTTGGCAGACTGGAGTGTTGGTCTCTGTGACAACCCTTCATATCTAGACAGTAGTCAAGGAGCCTCAGTCCTCACCACTGGCACCTTTGGTGATATTCACTGAGGGGGTAACAGGTACATACCTGCTTTCAGATGCAGCTCTCTGCATCACATGCAGTTTCCCTTGAGAGCACACTGAGGCCACATTTAGTCTAGGGCTGGTTTATCACTCTTTCTCCAGATCCCCAATAAGACTCCCCACTGGTACTGCTGTAGAGTGGAGTCCTTAGCCAGGGTTCCAAACCAAGTTCCCCAACACTGTCTGTCCATCCAGTGCTTCCTGTCCCTGCCCAAGTAGCTGACACACACACACACACACACACACACACACACTGTTGGAGGTTTGTTTTACACACACACACACACACACACACACACACACACACACCTGGGTAAGGCTGACACAGGTTTACTAGCTATGACCCCTTCTGCCCAGACTATATTATCACTGCCACCAGAACCCCTCACCAGTTAATTTAAAGCCAAGCCGCTGTGGTGCAGCGGTAGCGTTGTTACCTCATAGCAAGAGGTTCTCCCATTCAATTCTCGGCTGGAGTGCCTTCTGTGTGGAGTCTGCATGTCCTCCCCATGGTCGAGTGGTGTTCAAAAGACATGCGTAGAATGGGCGTGCCTTCATTGAAGGTTGGACGTCGAGCTGGCACCTCGGCACTGTAAAAATCTACTGCCAATCATTAGCGGACCGGAGCTCCGTTGTGGCGACCCCTAACCAGGAAAAGCCGAAAGAAGAATGAACAAAGGGTGTCTAATTTGACAGTGTAATATTAATGCAAATAGTAGTTTGACCAAGAGCAAGACTATTAGGAGTGGCCCACACAGTGTCACCAAATAAATATGCAAGTACTCTCAAAACTTAAGTATCTCTACAAAGATCAGCCGCAATGAAAGGTTTAAATATATTTAATAATAAATAATAAACAAACAAGAAAATACTAAGTATATATTCACAGTGACATCAGAGTTCAAATCACAGGAAATATTTAAAATAGCATTGAAGGAGAGGCTCAGACAAATAAAGAAAAACAATATCTAAACTAAACCTTACTATATTCTTTACTGAATTTAAGAGAATTACTGTACCCTAATAACTTACTTAACAGAGTAATGCAGATGATATGGTAAATGCTTATTTTTGTCAGGCCCAAGATAGAGTACAGAATGTTCTGTCTCACTAAGAGACTTCTCAAAATAATATTGAAAATATTACTTCTGAGATAGCTTGCAGAATGACATCACTTTGGGTCATCTGACTTCTAGTTCCCATGCAAAACCCCTGCTGCTGGAAGCTGGCAGGACTTAGCACCTACCTGTAAAAATGCACATTCAAGGGCTTTTGCTCAGATCTTTGGCAGGTGCTGGAAGCCGTAAAACAATTGCATTCCTTCATGATTTTAGAGTAGTAATTAGTTCATTCCAAAGACAATACAGAAAGCTTCCTAGTACAGACTTTGCGTCTCTGGCTGCATTGAAACCTGTGAGATAGCATCTTTATGTCCTAGCCTATAAAGGGATTTAATTTCAGATAATTTTCTAACGTTTGCTGGACTGAGGTTAACCCTCCAGTTTCCTCTGTTAAAACATATACATTTAAACAGTTATAATAGTGTGTGTACATTTCTGTTCTTTAGAGTAGGGCACACTGTACATACATTTCAAACACAAGCACTTTACAAATACCTTTTCAACACAAATGTCTGTACAAAGTAGTTTGATATACATATGACATACAGTTCTAATGCATTTGTAACACTAGCATTTTGTATGACATACAGTTCTAATACATTTGTAACACAAGCGTCTTGTATAAATCAATTTGATATTCACAAATGACATATAACTATTTTCAAAATTCCATCTAGCTATGCTGGCAGTACCTCCTTTCATCACAGTCCGCATTGTTGAAAAGGTGCACAAGAAGGTGTGGCCAATGAAAGAAGCTGTGCTCCTCAACCACCCTGGGAAAGGCTACTCCAAGGTTGCAGAAAGAACATTCCATCCAGTAGATGATCCTCTCATTCTAGGGATGCAGTGCATATTCTTCAGCAGTCATGGAACCATAGCAGGAGAAGTGCAGATTCTGCAGTAGTCATGGAATAGTGGCAGAAGCAGTGCAGATTTTGCTGTGGTCAGGGAACAGTGGCAGAAGCAGTGCATATTCTGCAGTGGTCATGGAGCAGTGGCAGAAGCAGTGCATATTCTGCAGTGGTCATGGAGCAGTGCCAGAGGCAGTGCAGATTTTGCTGTGGTCATGGAACAGTAGCAGGAGCAGTGCACGTTCTGCAGTGGTCATGGAACAGTGGCAGGAGCAGTGCAGATTCTGCAGTGTTCAGAAAACAGGTGAAGGAGCACTACAGTTTATGAGTTGGTTTATTCAGTGGTCTTGGAACTGTGGATAAAATCTTTGCCCTTATAAGGCTATTGGAGGGTTCATGAGAGTTTGCCAATGCTGTTTAACTGCATTTTGTTGACCTGAAGAAGGCATATGGCTGAGTAATCCTGGAGTGTCCTGTGGAAGGTACTACAGTGGTGCAGTTTTCTCAGGCCATGGTTGTGTGCCATTATTCCGTGTATTGAGAAAACTAAATTTGTGTCTGTATTTTCAGTGTTAAGGTGGGGATACTGCACCAGGGGTTTGTCTTGTTTGTCTTCCTGTTCATGGTTTTTATGAACACAATAAATACAAGGTTTGAACAGTTTCCAGTTTGTGGATTTTAGGGTTGTATCTCTGTTGATTCCAGATGATACTATCCTCTGTATTTAAGTTGCATTTATTTGTTGTGTGTGTGTGTGTGTGTGTGTGTGTGTGTGTGTGTGTGTGTGTGTGTGTGTGTGTGTGTGTGTGTCAGGTCTCTACAGTACTGTTAGGGACTTAGCACAAGTGTAGTTAGGGTGAGGTGAAGGGAGCAAATTCCTTTGCCAGAAGGTGTTAGGGGCTGCAAATGCAGTACTGGCACTAATTCAGAAATGTCAGTGTGAACATGGACTCTGATACTGCTTTTGTGGTCAAGAATAAAACACTTACTTCAGTGCTTCACTTGAGATCTTAAGTTGTAACAACTTGCAGCTTTTTTTCTCTTCTCTTGAAGAGGGGTGGGCATATGGGACATGGCACTTTTCCTTAGAACAAAAGAGAGGAGTACCACTTTGGATAATGGACCTTTCCTTTTATGTAAGAGCAGATGGATAGTGCACTTGGGGGGGGGGGGGGCACCAAGCAGTAGAGGAGCAGGAACAGCACTGCTTAACAGTGTTGTTAGATGGTAGCATTTCTTCCTTTATGTGTAGAATTTGTTAATTTCAGAATAAGTATATACCAAGTATATACGCACTCAGTGTTATCCCTCACACACACACAAAAGCTAACATTTCTCTTTCTTTCTGTTTAGAAATGCAGAGAATATCCCTAAACCTGTTTAAGCGTAACCTTGACCAGTGGATTGGAAATCAGAAATTCACCCAGGGTCTGATAGAAGTGGTCAGTAATTCCCAAGGTGACATAATTGCCACCCACATAACCTTTAGAAACATCCTAACATACTCCCTTCTAATAAATGCCCATGATACATAGGGACACAGTTGGATTGGATTGCACAGCTAAGCTTATAAAGGTCCTGGTGGTCATTAGTCTAGTATATACCCATAATGCATTGGAATACCATGGATCATTGTGGCTTTCTTTGGATGCTATACGTATGGCAGGGTATATGGGATGTGCTTATCTTTAGTTATGTAATAATATGAAAACATAACCACGTCATTTCTTCCTGCGACCTTTCTGTTTGATCAGGTGTAATTTGTAGTATTTATACAATATAGAATGCAACACGTGATGCATACAAAGTTGACAGCACCACATTGTACATTGTCACAAGCTAGCCTTTTTAAGTATTAATTTGTGTAGCTGGAATAAATTAAGTTATATTATAGATGACCAGAGAAAACTATTCTTCTGGTTATTTTGTATAAGTTTTGGGGCTGTACTTTGAATAATGTTATTTAAAAAAGCCAAGCATTATAGAATAGAAATGTTGATATTTCATATTGTAGAGTAGATGATCACTTTACAGAAGTGCTGTAATCCTGGAAATAAAATAGATCTTCCATTTTATTTTCATTACAGTGAACCCAGCCTGTACCAAGAACAGTATTTCTCTAAGGCATACTGTATTCTGTTTAAATTATATCTGTTGTGTCTACCCAGTTTCAGTTCAGAGATAATTTTTTTCTTTCTCTCAGTAGTAGTTATTTATAAGGTTTGTCTGGTTCAATGTGTGTTTTGAATATTATGTTAGTGGAAATATTTTATACAGAATTGCTATCATTCATAAACACCATTAACCAGAATAGCAACAATGGCAAAGTCTCATCTGCTCTCTTTTTAGACCTGTCTAAAGCTTTTGATATTGTCAATCATAATAAACTAATCCTCTTTCCTAGAAAACTTTCCCTACATAACCATACAGTCAGTTGGCTTCAAAGTTAACTTCAAGGTAGAAATCAGGCAGTGCTCTGCAAACAAACAGACTGTCCACCCTTCTACCTATCTCATTAGGAGTTCCACAAGGTTATATATTAGGTCCCTACTATTCCCAGTCTTTGTTAATAATCTACAGTCAGCCACCCCTGAAGCTAGCTGTATGCAATACACAGACGATTCTACTTTGATCTGCTCAGCCATCTCCCTCCCAGAACTCCAGTCCTTCACCCAGAAAACATCTGTGTCGATGTAAAGATGGCTGTCTAGCAGAGAACTACTACTAAATACTAATAAAACCAAGCTATTGCTGTTCTTCCCAACTCATCGCTCCCCTCAGGTCACTTTAGAATCACATCCAATAATGGTACCATAATCTCCGCTGATAGCCAGACCAAACTACTAGAGGTCCTAATTGACAACAGTCTGAAATTTGACCTACATGTTAATAAAATAATCAAAAACACCAGTAAAAAACTGGGCTCACTCTACGGAAACAAAGCCTTCTTAACCCCTATGGCCAGAACTAACAGCATGCAGCCACCTACGCTCCACTCTCCTATATGCTGCCCCCATTATCACTAACCTCTCAAAAATCGAACTAAATAAGTTAACTGCCACTACAGCTATATCACTGGATTTGCTGCAGGGTCTACGTATCGCATACATCACTGTCAAACTACTGAAATGGCTCAAGTTCCCCAACCTACTTTTCTATAATCAACGTATAGTACCCCTTAGAATACTTAACCAATCAGATAATGTACTGGGAATACAATCCTTAATAACCCCTCATACCAGTACCAGGCCACTTAGATCCAATGACAAATTACTGATAAAAACCTCTAAATCTTGCAGTCATGCTGGAGACTCAGTATTCTTCAATTACATAGCAAAAACGTGGAACTCGCTCCCTCCTGTCTTAACCCTGCAGCCCTCTCTAATTAAATTTAAAATTGCAGCTGAAAATGATTTCACTAACCACTGGATATGCACCTGCTCTAGCGCAGGTTAACCACCCATAGCCCACCTCTTTATTCGCTCAATGCTATTATTTTTTCTCTTCCTTCATATTTTTTCCTGGCATTTTTTCTCAGATAGTACTTTACACTAGATTCCTTAGTACCCCAAACCAACACAAATTGTTTACTTCCGTCTTATTATCTTTTGTAATCATTGTTTGCATGAATTGTAGCTGCACTGTTGGTATTGTTCTCTTTTTATTTGTATTTGTTAACATAACTTGTATTTCTGGAGCTTTTCTCCCGGGCCTCCACTGGTAATGGATATGAATCCAGTTGGACTTTCCCAGTCAACAAATGTAAAATAAAATAAATTAATAAAAATAAAATAAATAGTTGTCGAAATGAAAGGTGTAAAGCTGTTTTGAGCAATTTATATATCAGAGAATGAAATTCAATGTACTTAAAGCAAAAAATCTAGCTTTAAAGGAATAGTAATCAGTAATCATTAGCTCCCAAGTGCTGTTGCCCGTATGCTGCATTAAAAAATGTTTGATAAAACAAACATATAGGATTCTTGCTGCAAACACTCTCTACTCCTGTTTAAAGCACATCGTATGCCTAAATTACTGAGATGGCTTTGCTACTCTGCTTCTGAAGTGCTTTTTTTGCAAGAATCCCAGAGCCTTTACTGGTTCGAACAGGACATGCTCTACTTTTATCTTACAAAGAGCTTTTCCTAAGCTTTAGATTGTCTTGGGTGTTGCATTTGCTGCTAAACAATGAGAAAATGTAAACCTTTCGTTCATTATTGCTATGGTTTTTGCTTCATAAATGTCTTGAGACGAACGTAAACCTGTGGTTCATTATTGCTATGGTTTTTGCTTCATAAATGTCTTGAGACGAACGTAAACCTGTGGTTCATTATTGCTATGGTTTTTGGTTCGTAAATGTCCTGAGACGTCATCTGTATTAAGTCTGAAAAACAAAGTATAGTTTATTCGATCCACGATTGGGAATGAGCAAAGCTGACAAATGCAGTGGGAATTTTAGTTTCTTGTGTGCATTACTATGTGGTAACGTCTTTAAAACTCCACTTACTTGAAGTGTTAGACTGCCTAAAACTGTCCAAATAAGAGTAAATGTGTTTAGACTTCACTTCATGTAGCTGTTAGCTACTGCCTAGCCATTAATAAGATGTAATTGTTTTCAGCACATGGTAAATCTGATTTAGGCATTTCAGTGATGCGTTCAGCTGCTGGTATATTGCTACTAGTTAGTGTACAATGCAGAAAAAATATTTTCCTTTGGATTGACTTCAGTGTATTTCATTAATGTTTAGTAATTTGTTAAATAATGCAAGCAGACAGTGACCCACTTTGGTCTTGAAAGTTAAATGGAGCACAAAATATAATAAGACAACTACTGTGATATACACAACAGCTGTATACAAGCCATTTACAATGGGAGATTTAAGTGGTACATTGAAATGGAATGGATGATTTATTTTGCAGCTGCACATACAAATGTGTCATTCAGGAAGGCTAAAATGCATTCAAATATCACTGCCTTCAGAAATTAAACACATGTTATTTAAACCTTAACATAGTTGAGCAGGTTTGGAATGATTGTGTGAGCTGCTGTTGATTGTTGTTCCGCACTAAATGAAGCTGATGGGCATTGTTTGACATATTCATTTTCTTGCCTGGTAGAATATGGAGGCATACCACACACTGAAGATTGTTTCATCTCTGCAGTAATATGTTTCAGTACTGATCAGTTTTTAAAGCAGTACACATTTTAACTTTGCCTATTGATCTCTTCCAATACTATTAAATGTATTTTCATTAGCCAGAAGGAAAAAAAAAACAACAGTTATGGGATAAAAATGCAAGACCTATAAAACCATTTTTGTTGTCTCAGGTAGCAAAAATGTCAAGTCCTCCGTGATTGGGAATGCAGAGCTTGTGACATCACATTCAAAACGTCTTGACATTGATTGACATACTGACATTGATTGACGTATACCTAGGGAATGGTGATTTCCCTCCATATAGTTCTCCCTTATCATTAAAGAGTACAGTTCTTAAATTCATCAGTAGATTTATCAACCTGCTAACATAGAACATGTAATGATTTTTCACCTAAGTAAACAGTTTCATAGAAAACCCTTTTTGTCATGGTACACTGGTTTTGAGTCAGGATCAAGGAACAAAGAAGTGGGCCTAATGGCATAGGAGAAGCGTTTATGATTTGTCTTCACTGTGGCTTTATGAAGCTTCACAGTTCTGTAGACTGAATGTTGTAGCCATCTGTTGTTTCCTTAAAGCCCGTTCCTATATTCTGTCTTACACACGTTCCCTTTTTCTTCCATAGTCCCTCATTATGATCTAATGTACACCTTCTGTCTCCCTCACTTCTCTTAGTGCCTACCCTTCTCAATAATTTCTTTCTGTCATCATCTTTAAATTTTTCTTCACCCCTATTCTTCTCCACCTTCCTTTCATATTTATTAGCCTTTAATATTTTTCTTATTGTCAAGATTCTGTGTCTGCACCTCCTGTACCTTATTTATTTTTCCATGACATTTCTATATATATATATATATATATATATATATATATATATATATATATATATATATATATATATAAATATAGTTCTACTTTCAAATCTCAAATTACTGAAGTACCGAATTTCAATATCTCGAGACCAAAATGTCAAAATTTGGCTTCATCATAAGTTGAAAATCCCGAGTCTCAGAATATCAAACCGTTGGTAGTTAGGCAGTATATTAGTTATTTGTGCTTTGTCACTTTAAGTGTTTCGGTTCTGTAGGTAAACAGTATGGCGGATGTGTAGCTCAGAACAGTGAGTCATTGGTAAGGTATGTAGAATTTTAAGCGGTGAAGTTAGATTTCTTTTTTGTAGGGTAGGTTTATTGTCTAATGTGGTGTTTTAGTGTATATGTGAACAGGGAGAAAACATTACAGGTAGCTGTTTTCATACACGTTTGTTGGTTGTTACCCTATACTTCTGTGTGATTTCAGAGTTGATATATTTAATTAGATGAGGTTGTGGGGGTGCACGGTGGCTTGACCCCCCTGCTTAAACATATAGTAGTGTTAAGTGTTTTTACTTTGCTTGTTTTTGTGTTTTATGACAGGGGAGGGTTGGGTCTTTACTTGTGGTCCTTTACTTTCAGTATTGTGAACATCTTTGTTGTCATTGTTCGTTTTACTTTCGATATTGTGAACATCATTGTTGTCATTGTTCGCTTTATTTTTGATGTTGTGAACATCGTTGTCATTGTTCATTTTACTTTCGATATTGTAAACATCATTGTTGTCAATGTTCGCTTTACTTTCGATATTGTAAACATCATTGTTGTCATTGTTCGTTTTACTTTCTATATTGTGAACATCATTGTTGTCATTGTTCACTTTACTTTCGATATTGTGAACATCATTGTTCACTTTACTTTCGATATTGTGAACATCATTGTTGTCATTGTTCGTTTTACTTTCGATATTGTGAACATCATTGTTGTCATTGTTCATTTTACTTTTGATATTGTGAACATCATTGTTGTCATTGTTCACTTTACTTTCGATATTGTGAACATCATTTGTTGTAATTGTTCGCTTTACTTTCGATATTGTGAACATTGCTGTCATTGTTCACTTTACTTTCGATATTGTGAACATAATTGTTGTCATTGTTCATTTTACTTTCGATATTGTGAACATCATTGTTGTCTTTGTTCGCATTACTTTCGATATTGTAAACATCATTGTTGTCATTGTTCGCTTTAGTTTCGATAATGTGAACATCATTGTTGTCATTGCTCATTTTACATTCAATATTGTGAACATCATTGTTGCCATTGTTCGTTTTACTTTTGATATTGTGAAAATCGTTGTCGTTGTTCATTTTACTTTCGATATTGTGAACATCATTGTTGTCATTGTTTACTTTACTTTTGATATTGTGAAAATCATTGTTCACTTTAATTTCAATATTGTGAACATCATTGTTGTCATTGTTCATTTTACTTTCGATATTGTGGACCATCGTTGTCATTGTTTGCTTCACTTTCGATATTGTGAACATCATTGTTCACTTTACTTTCGATATTGTGAACATCATTGTTCACTTTACTTTCGATATTGTGAACATCACTGTTGTCATTGTTCACTTTACTTTCGATATTGTGAACATCATTGTTAGTGTTCGCTTTACTTTCGATATTGTGAACATCATTGTTGTCATTCATTTTACTTTCGATATTGTGAACATCATTGTTGTCATTGTTCATTTTACTTTCGATATTGTGAACATCATTATTGTCATTGTTTACTTTCAATATTGTGAACATCATTGTTGTCATTGTTCATTTTACTTTCGATATTGTGAACATCATTGTTGTCATTGTTAATTTTACTTTTGATATTGTGAACATCATTGTTGTCATTGTCCGCTTTACTTTCGATATCGTGAACATCATTGTTCACTTTACTTTTGATATTGTGAACATCATTGGTGTCACTGTTCGCTTTACTTTCGATATTGTGAACATCATTGTTGTCATCGTTCATTTTATTTTGATATTGTGAACATTGTTGTCATTGTTCATTTTACTTTCGATATTGTGAGCATCATTGTTGTCGATGTTCGTTTTACTTTCGATATTGTGAACATTGTCATTGTGAACATCATTGTGCGCTTTACTTTCGATATCGTGAACATCATTGTTGTCATTGTTCGTTTTACTTTCGATATTGTGAACATCGTTGTTGTCATTGCCTGCTTTACTTTCGATATCATGAACATCATTGTTGTCATTGTTAACTTTACTTTCGATATTGTAAACATCATTGGTGTCATTGTTCATTTTACTTTCAGTATTGTGAACATCATTGTTGTCATTGTTCGCTTTGCTTTCGGTATTGTGAACATCATTGGTGTCATTGTTTGCTTTACTTTCGATATTGTGAATATCATTGTTGTTATTGTTCGTATTACTTTCGATATTGTGAACATCATTGTTTGCTTTACTTTCGATATTGTGAACATCATTGTTGTCATTATTCACTTTACTTTCGATATTGTGAACATCATTGTTGTCATTGTTTGCTTTACTTTCGATATTGTTGAACATCATTGTTGTCATTGTTCATTTTACTTTCAATATTGTGAACATCGTTGTCATTGTTCGCTTTACTTTCGATATTGTGCACATCATTGTTGTCACGGTTTGTTTTAGTTTCGATATTGTGAAAATCATTGTCATTGTTCGCTTTACTTTCAATATTGTGAACATCATTGTTGTCATTGTTCATTTTACTTTCAATATTGTGAACATTGTTGTCATTGTTCATTTTACTTTTGATATTGTGAACATCATTGTTGTCATTGTTCATTTTACTTTCAATATTGTGAACATCATTGTTGTCATTGGTCGTTTTCCTTTCGATATTGTGAACATTATTATTGTCATTGTTCGCTTTACTTTCGATATTGTGAACATCATTGTCATTGTTCGCTTTACTTTCGATATCGTGAACATCATTGTTGTCATTGTTCATTTAACTTTCGATATTGTGAACATCATTGTTGTCATTGTTCATTTTACTTTTGATATTGTGAACATCGTTGTCTTTGTTCGCTTTCCTTTCGATATTGTGAACATCATTGCTGTCATTGTTCGCTTTACTTTCGATATTGTGAATATCATTGTTCACTTTACTTTCGATATTGTGAACATCATTGTTGTCATCCTTCATTTTACTTTTGATATTGTGAACATCATTTTTGTCATTGTTCGTTTTACTTTCGATATTTTGAACATCATTGTTGTCATTGTTAGTTTTTATGGAGGTTTTTTAATTCTGGTCTCCAGATACTGAAATTCGGTATTTCAGTATTTCGTGATTTGGAATTAGAACCAGAAATCTATATCTATTTTCATATATATATAGATATATATATATATATATATATATATATATATATATATATATATATATATATATATATATATATACACACACATACATGGGTGTGTGTGTGTGTATATGTATGTGTATATGCATATATATATATATATATATATATATATATAGATCGATTTATATTTATATATATGGATCCATATCAGATGATAGAAATTTCATGTTACTGAATTCCATTTGACTGAGACCATAAGACTGAAAATGCAAAATACTGAAAAATCACTTGACTGAAACCCATAATAGTGAAATCTTAAAATGCTAAATTTCAACTTACTGATTTGTAAAGTGGACGATATAAAACCAGACTAGGCTTTTCTCCACAGTAGTGCAATCCTGGAGTTAGTATATATAGTTGGGGGGTGTGGGGGTGTAACCCCCCCCCACCTATTCTGGTTTTATATTGTCCACTTTGCAGTTCAGTATGTTGAAATTTAGCATCAAAGGATTTCAGTGTTATGGGTTTCAGTCAAGTGATTTTTCAGTATTTTGAAAGTTCAGTCTTATGGTCTCAAGCAAATGGGTTTCAGTCAAATGAAATTTCTATCCCCTGATAGGGATCCATATATGTATATATATATATATATATATATATATATATATATATATATATATATATATATATATATATATATATATGTATGCACACACACAGTACTCTCTCAGTTTACCGCAACTCAAGTAACAGGCACTCTCAAGCAACCAGCAAAAAACAATAGAAGGAATGCAGTACAATTTTCATTTGTTGCACTTTGTTTTCACCCCGCAGAGACATACCTTAAATTTTTACAGTTTTAGAGTTTTAAAAAGGAATACAGGAATAAATTCCCTCTCTCCCTAACCTGAGAAAAAGTCAAACCAAACAAATTGCCTAGGGTACAGTGTTAGTCAGCCCTATTTTTAACCGTAACTCTCAAGTAACCGGGAAGTACAGTTATCCAGCATCTACCAATCCCCATTGGTGTGATTTAGATGAGAGTTTACTGTATGTGTGTGTACACACACATGCATATATATGCATGTCTATATGTCTGTGTGTGTGTGTGTGTCTGTGTGTATATATATATATATATATATATATATATATATATATATATTTGGGTTTCCTATCAAAAGAATGAAATCAACTTACTGTCCATCAGATGGTCAAACTTGAAAGTAGACAAAGGCAAAATTGTGAATGCAAATAAGTCTGACATTTAGCTTGTGTTCACAGTTTTGAGCAGTGGTGTTATGAATAGGATCACACTATATTGGGGGTCTGGTAAATTACCCTTTTCCTCACTGTAGTGCGAACTTTGAATTAGAATATGTAATTAGCAGGGGGTGTGGGGGTGCAGGGGAGAGTTCCACCCTGCAAAATGCAGCAGAAATATGTCTGCATTTAAAATGGTGTATTATATGGATGGTGAGTGGTCCAGTAACTGTCAAATGTCAATTATTGCCTTCCAAATAAATCAACATTCTGAGCATTTGGGTTGACGGTTTCCATTGTTCTGGTTCGGGGGATGTGAATAGTCATGGTTGGGCCTTCGGTAATTTACTAGTAAACCATACATATATATTACAATGCATGTCTTTTGCCTGTCTATGGTGTATAATTTTTATTTTTATTTAACATTTGTTTACCAGGAAATTCCAACTTAGAATGAAGCCAGTTTTCAGCGGAGGCCAGGGGAGAAACACTCCAGATGCATATCTTTGTAATGTAGGAGGAAACCGGAGCTCCCGGAGGAAACCCACATGAACACAACAATGACATGCAGACTCCACACAGAAGGCACCCCAGCCAAGAGTCGAATGGGAGAACCTCTTGCTGTGAGGCGACAACGCTACTGCTGCACCACTGTGCTGTCCAATGCTTTTTTCTTCTGTTCATCTCATTTGTATAATTTATTGTAACCTCTTTTACCACGTGTATGTTTTCAAGTCATATGTATACAATTCATATTTATGTCTTATAGAGCTTTTTGACCTATGACTCTGCTAAAAATTTGATTTATGCCCCATTGGGCTTTCCCGGTAATCAAATGTGAAATAAACAAACAATGAAACAATTTAAATGATTTGTTACTCTAAGTAGTTAAAGTTTGGAAAAGTTCAGTTTTATTTTTATTACTGTAGAATCGCTCAATTTTATTGTGATAGACACATTTACTGTAAAGGACATTTGGTGTTTTAGTTGGGGTATGATCTTAAGATTACTTTATAGTTAAGGAAAACCACTCCTGACACATTTTGTATATTAATTTGAAACTTCTCCGATCTCAAATAATTTGATCTGAAAACTTGGCTACTAGAATACATAGTAACCAAAGGACACCAAGTCACATATACTTTCAAGTAAAAAGCGTCATAAAGTTTGACAAACTGTTGAATTTTGTTGGTGCATTATCTCGCATGTAGTGGGGCTATGTCAGTTGACCTCCTTTTCCTTATTTGATTGGCTCGGGTGCTGGTGGTCTGATAGGGAAAGAGAAGTACTCTTTCACAATGAAGTGTCTTTTTTTATTAAAGTGTCCTATGATAGAATATCCTGATCCAAGATACATTAAATAAGTAACTTATTCTATGATAGAATATCCTGATCCAAGATACATTAAATAAGTAACTTATTCTATGATAGAATATCTTGATCCAAGATACATTAAATAAGTAACTTATTCTATGATGGAATATCCTGATCCAAGATACATTAAATAAGTAACTTATTCTATGATAGAATATCCTGATCCAAGATACATTAAATAAGTAACTTATTCTATGATAGAATATCCTGATCCAATATACATTAAATAAGTAACTTATTCTATGATAGAATATCCTGATCCAAGATACATTAAATAAGTAACTTATTGCAATTGCTAGAGGTTTGCTCAGCAGGCTGATTAGTGAACTTTACCAAAAAGGCAATCTTTCTCTCCATTTCTGGACTTTGCTCCTTATTGTGGTTTGAGGCATAATCAGATGTGCTTATACAACTATACTTTTAATTTATGTACAGCAACAGCAGTTGCTTTGGGGTATAGTGAGGCATTTGCAGGAAAAAGCTTGAACATGCAACAGTGTAAAGAAAGCAGTGCTGTGTACTAGTTTTGTAGTTGTGCCGTTTATTTCCTTTTCTTTTAACCAGGGATATTCTGAGCTGATAACTTCTTTTTTCTGTATCCATTGGCTTTGTCTCAAGATAAGCATATTATTGTTCTCTCAGCCTGCAACTTTAGCAATGAGAGCCTTAAATTGTCAGTTTCACATGCTAAAATATCAGCAATTTTTGATGTCTCAGTTAAAACAAAAAATGCTTCCAGAATCAGATCCTCCTAATTTTAAAGAAATGCAGGATTTATTGCATGCAGCTGAACAAGTGGGAAAACATACTTTGCAATGTGGTTTTGATTCTTTAGAGGCCTCCTGCAGAGCAGCAGTTACAGGCTCTGTCATTAGAAGACATGCTTGGTTAAAAGAACATACGTTACCAGATCATGTTAAAGCAAAATTATTGGATGCACCTTTGCAGCAGGATGTGTTATTTGGAGTTAAGGCAGAAGAGGTATTAAAGAAAATGGAGGATAAGGCAAAATCTATGCAAACGGTGAAGGATTTCTTACAGGTTCAGCCTCCTAGATGTAGCAGAAACTGGCCAACTAAGAATTGGTCATTTCCAATTACAGACAGACCTCAAAGGGGAAGATACAGATGTCCAAGAGGTAGAGGTCAAACACAAGGTCCTTACAGGCCTCGACAATGGGTTGCATCAGGCCAGAAAGAAGGGGAAGACAAGCCCCAACCATTTAAAAAGCAGCTCCAATGACTTCCCACTACAGCTGCCAAACAAATCCCTCTTGGCAGACCCCTTGGGAGGAAAACTGACACACTTCTACCATAATTGGCAAATGATCACCAAAGACAAATGGGTTCTCAACATTGTATTTCAAGGTTACAGGTTCCACTTTCACACTCTGCCAAGGTTAAAAGGAATGCCAAATCTGCCACAAAATCAATGGGCAGAGGCTCAAAAACAAATTACAGCACTCATGGATATGAGAGCTATTCAAAAGGTACCATCACAGGAGCAAGGACAAGGATTTCAGTCAAGACTCTTTCTGGTACTCAGAAAGGTCAAAGCCTGGCGGCCCATTCTGGATCTTTCATCTCTAAACACTTACCTGGATGTTCCGAAATTCAAAATGTTGACACTACAGCAGCATCTTCCCATGTTGGGCAAGAAAGCTTGGCTCGTGACTTTGGACCTCAAGGAGGCATACCTGCATGTCCCTATCAGACAAAACTGCAGAAGATACCTCAGATTCATAGCTGGTTCAATGCACTACCAATTCTCTGCACTGCCATTTGGCTAATCTACTGTGCCCAGGGTCTTCACAAAGTGCCTGGCACCAGTAATTGCATTTTGCAGACAGAAGGGAATTCAAATTTATCCGTACCTGCACGACTGCCTGATTCAAGCAAGGACATTCTTCTAAAGCATCTGGCATTTGTAAAAAAGTTATTAAGTTGCCTGGGTACACAGTAAATGAAAATAAATCAAAACTAGTGCCCTCACAAGAGATTATATTCCTGGGTGCCAGCTTGAACACAATGGCCCAGATGGCTTATCTCACACCAGACAAGCAAGGACAACTGACTCAGTATTTTCAATTGATGACAACAGAGACCCAAATTCTGCAGGCCTTTGGTTACATGGCATTCTGCATACTACTAATTCCATATGCCAGACTGCATATGAGGAAACTACAATGGTACCTAAAGAGTGTATGGTCTCAACACTGTCAAAGTTTGGAAACAGTTATACCACTAATCCCTTGCCTTCAACAGGAGTTTCGATGGTGGGCTCAAGCTTGTCACCTCAACAAGGGACAGCCTTTTACACAACCCACAGCCAGGAAAACACTGACAACAGATGCATCGGATTACACCTGGGGAGCACACATGGCAGGCAAATGTTTTCAGGGCAGATGGCCCGCAGAACAAAGGCATCTTCATATCAATCAGAAAGAGATGCTAGCTGTGCAAAATGCAATTATATCTTCCAAGGACCTGCTGCATCCAGGACAACTACTACTAAAGACAGACAACACCACAGTTATGTGGTACATAAGCAAGGGGGCACTCACTCCTACCCCCTATGCAGACAAGCCATGACCTTGTGGAACACAGCTAGAAACCTTCAAGTTCATTTGCAAGCACAATTCCTGCCAGGAGAGAAAAACACACTGGCAGATGACTTAAGCAGAAACATCATGGATCCCCACGAATGGGAATTGAATCCACAAATATTCAGAATGATAACACAGAAATGGTGGAGCCCGGACATAGATCTGTTTGCATCCCGAATAAACTGCCAGCTACAAAAATTCTGCACAAGGAGTTACCATCCACAAGCATGGAAAGTGGATACCCTCTCATTCAGCTGGGAGAACCTACAAGTGTATGCTTTCCCACCACTACCTCTCCTGCCAAAGGTACTCATAAAAGCCAGGCAAGAAGAGCCAAAGATGATCCTGATTGCACCAAACTGGCCACGCCAGCACTGGTACCCAATCTTAAGGAGCTTAGCACAAGAACCACCCTGGATTTTGCCTCAAATCCCACATCTGCTGACTCAGCACAACAATCAAATACTACACAGCCAGCTAAAGACCTTAAACCTAGCTGCATGGAAGATTCCTTAGTCAAGCAAGCAATGCCTCTCTCCAAAGCTGTTATGGATGTCATTCTGGAGACCAGAAGGCCTAGTACCCGGAAAGCCTATTCGGATAAATGGAAGAGATTCTGTGCCTGGAACCAAGCTCACAGCCTTGACCCTCTTGTCTCAAACATTCTTCAGATACTACAATACTTAACTAAGATGCTGGACAAAGGCCTCTCTTTCTCATCCATCTAGATCCATCTCTGCTAGTTACAACACGGATCCAGCAATTTTCTCTAATCCTCTGTTAAAACAGTACCTCAGAGGGGCTAAAAACATAAGACCGCCCTACTCCAACTTGGGACTTCAACTTTGTTTTGGAAAAAATAACTTTACCTTCTTTTGAGCCAGCTAAAACAGCAGAATTAAAATATATCTCTTGGAAAACTGCTCTACTCCTGGCAATTATATCAGCACGAAGAGTTTCAGAATTACAGGCACTAATGGCAGTGGAACCTTTCCTCATTTTCCACCAGGACAGGGTGTCTTTAAGAACTAACCCTACATTTGTATCAAAGGTGGTATCCAGTGTGGCTCTAAACCAAACTATTCACCTGCCAACTTTTTATCCTAAACCACAGAATAAAGGGGAGAGACTACTGCACTCTTTGGACTTTCACAAACGGTTATGCTTCTACTTGGACAAAACCAAAGCTTTCATAAAATCTGAGCAATTGTTGGTAGCATATGCTGCAGGAGCACAGGGAAAAGCCATTTCAAAACAGACTATTTCAAAATGGATAGGACATTGTATACGTTTCTGCTACACATACCATGGAAAACCTGTACCTAGCAGCATTAGATCTTACTCCATCAGAGCAACAGCCACTTCAACTGCCTACCTCAGGGGAGTACCTACCAAGGATATTTTGGAAGCAGCAACTTAGAGTTCATAGGTTCATACTAGGCTATCTGCCCTAGGGTATTTATAAGCCTAGCCCGAGTGTGTGTGGCTTTCGCCACCCCTTGGAATGAGAATACTATGCCCATTTAGGGTTTAGTTTACTGTGCCTCTGTCTAGTAGTGACACAGAGATGACCCCCGGGGTAAACCTACGATCTCCCATCCACTTGTCAAGATTTCTCTTGAAGAGAGTCAGTGAGGGGCTCTGCCTAACATGGACTGGGATTCTGTTCCAGAGTATAGGGAGCCTCTGGGTTATGAATCTGTCTCTCCAGCATGTCCTATTTATTTCTGTGTTGAGGTTCAAATCTCCTGCTCTCGTGGCTCTGGTGGATTTGGATTTTCTGAGGTGGAGCATTTCCATTAATTCCGGATTGGACATGGCCTTGTACGTCAGGCATAGATTGCCTCTGAGTTGGCGGTATGCGACTGAATAGAGCTGGAGTTTCTTCAGCCGGGCAGCATATGACATATGTTTGAGACCCTTGATCCTCTTGGTGAGGTACTTTTGTGTTCTTTCTAACTGCTGCAGGTGTCGGGTAAGGTACATCCCAAATGGGGCATTGTACTCAATTATGGGCCTGATAAGGGAAGAGTATTGGGGCACAATGACCTCTCTTGATCTAGATGTGAATCCTTTCATGATAAGGTGGGTAATATAGAAGGTCTTCCTAACCACCTTGGCAATGTGAGTGTCAAATGAGAGGTTACTGTCAACTTGGGTCCCTAGGCCCCTGATTACTTCTTTCGTACTTAATGGATTACCACCTGTGTAGTAATTTGTGGGTACTTTGTTTTTCCCAAAGGGTATGACTATACATTTTTTGGTGTTCAGTTTAAGGCCATGGCTCTGGCACCAGTTATCCATTTCTATGAGGCCTTTCTGAAGGATGCTTGTGTTCGCTGGAGTATCAATTATGGCGCCCAGTTTGCAGTCATCTGCGAACTTTGTCAGCCACAATCCTCCTATGTTTGCTTGCACCTCGGAAAAATAAATGCCGAACAAGAGGGATCCCAGGACCGAGCCCTGTGGGACACTGCTTGTGACTGGCTTAGAGTCTGACATGGCTCCAGCAATTCCGACCTTGTGGGTTCTGTCCTTGAGCCAGTTTGCAACCCATCTTATGACATATGGGTTTACATTTAAGCTGGTGAGCTTGTCTATGATGCCCGAGTGGGGTATTGTGTCGAAGGCTTTTGCAAGATCAAGGTAGGCTGTGTGAACTGCCTTACCCTCGTCAATGGCCTTAGTGACTGTTTCAAAAAAAAGTCGACCAGGTTCAAAAGGCAGGATCTGCCCTTGACAAAGCCGAATTGGGTAGGATCCAGTGTCTGTAGGTCCCCAATGTCTTTTTTTATGAGTTCCATAATGATCCTCTCCATAGCTTTGCAGACCAGGCTCGTCAAGCTTATGGGGCAGTAATTTCCAGGGTCTGTAGAAGCACCTCCTTTGTGGAGTGGAACCACTGTTGCTGTACGCCATTCTTTGGGTACGTATCCTGTAGTAAGGCTAAGATTAAACAGCAGCCTTATGTATGGGTTTAGTTCCTCTTGGAGTTCATGTAGCACGTAACCCGGGACACCGTCTGGTCCCATTGATGCTGTGTTTTTAACTTTGGAGAGGGCGGCTCTCACCTGGGCATCTGAGATGTCAGGGAGGCTACACTCTGCTGGGATAGATATTTCTCCTTTTGGGGGCGGGATTTGCACTGAACCTGTCTGCCAGTATGTTGGTAATGTCTGTGGGTTCAGTGTATTTTTTGTCATTTTGGACTAACTCTGAGCATATCTGGGAGTTTCCACCCAGGTTTCTAACATAACTAAAGAAGGCCTTGTGATTTTCTTTAGTGTCTTTTGCGATGTTTCTCTCAAAGTTGGCCTTGGATGATTTTATGAGTGATCGTAGTTTTTTGCTAGTACTGATCAGAGATGCCTTCCCTTTTGGGGATTTTGCTCTGTCATGTAGTAGCTTCCTCCTCCTGTTGTAAAGCCTGTTAATGGCTGGGGTCCACCAGACAGGACGCCTGCCTTTGGGGGAATGGGTCTTGGTTTTATTTGGGATTGCATGATCCATGCATTCTTGAAGGTGTCCATAGAAAGCATTTATAAAGGATTCAGCGGTGCGGGCTGTGGTTTCCACTGGCCTAGGGGCCTTGAAGAATACCACTTCAGTCTTAAGAAGTGTGAAGTCAGCTTTTGAGAAATTCTTCACTGTGGTCTTTTGTGCTGGGGGTGGGGGCGGGATGTGGATTTCCAGTGAGATTAATTTATGGTCTGACCTCACCAATGAGGAGTATACTTCCGGTGTGGAGCATTGTGTCCCCATGTTTGTGATGATCAGGTCTAGTATATTATCTCCTCTTGTGGGAGTGGTGACTAGTTGTTCCATCGCATTTGAGTTTATGAATTCTAGGAACCTTTGGACTAGGGTGTTGGGGCTTGAGTAATGCTCCCAGTCTATGTTTGGGTAGTTGAAGTCTCCCAATATGATGGTATTTGGAGAGACATTCATACTCTCCAGTGTCTTCAAGAAGGCTGAGTGGGGTTCCTGAGTTTGAAAGGGTGGTCTGTAGCATGCTACAAACTGTAGGGCAGTTTTGCCTATGGTTAGTTGCACCTGGATGGTCTCCGATGCTTCGTGCGTTACTACTAACCTGGAGGTGTGGGTATCTTTGATGAATATGGATACTCCCCCTCCTTTTGTGGTTCGGTCCAGGTTTTGAGGCCGAAAAGCATGTTATGAGGTATAACCTGGTAGTGCTGGTGTGCTCTCAGGAGCCTTGAACCAGGTTTCAGTCACTGCACAGACATCGATGTTCTCCATACTGAGGAGGGCTTCGAGAGCGTGCATCTTGAGGTTTAGGCTTCTGGCGTTGAGCAGTATTACCCTTAGTTTTTTTTCCACTTGTGTTTTCTAGGGAGGTGGGTTTGTCTTTTGAGCCTTGCCTAAAAAAGGCACTATGGGGGTGGCAAGAGCCTTGGCCAATATCCGGAAGCCCAGGGGTGACAGGCGCATTCCATCCCTTGCGAAGCAGCGTGGCTTGTCAAGCATGTCATCCCAAGCAGACAGACATTGGATCCCCTTAGAATGACACCAGTAATTGAGCCAATTGTTAAAGCTCATCATTTTGTCTTTGTACTGTGGCATCATTCTTGGTGAGGGTAAGATGCTGCTCAGGGTCAGGGTCATACCGGCCTGGGCTACATAATCAGAGAGCTCCTCTATGTCTCTCTTCATGTAGTCCAGGGAGGTATGTCTCAGGTCATTCACACCGGCATGGACAATGACTGAGTCATATTTGTACTTGCTTTGGAGTGACCCGAGTGCTTGTGTTATGTGGCGGACTCTAGCACCCGACAGGCAGCTTGCTGTAACCTTTTCCTTGTTCAGTCTGGTGAGTGGGATGTCAGTGTGTCTGACTATGGAGTCACCTATTACAAGTGTATCAGGCATGTTTGGCCTTAAGGGCTGTGACTGTTTGGCACACTGACTTTGTGAACTATGTGTTGCATGTGCTATGTTTTGAGGTAGTGGTTGCTTGGATGTCTGCTTTGGAGGCCTCTGTTGTTTTGGTAGATTTTTAATTAGGGCCTCCGAGTATGTTTTTGTGTGTTTATGTGTTTGGTTTGTAGTTGTGATAGGTCTATGTGAGACTGGGTTTGTGGTGTGTGTGGTTACCTTCTCCTCCTGACTGGTTTTGCCAGTACTGAGTCGAGGGAGCTCAGCCTCCAGTTTGGCTATATAGTTGCATCTCTCATACATATTTGTATTTGTTGGGAGAAGGAGAGGGTTGTCTGTGTACATGAGGCAGTTGTAACATTGCCTCAAGATTCCCAGATTCACCAGCTGAACTGGAGAGGACCCCAGTAATTGATCCTTCGACATGCTAGAATAGTGTAAGGGATTGCTGTGTAACTGAGTCAGAAAGGACCTATAGGGAAATGGGTACTCAAGGGGATTGTAGGTGGATGTAGTGCTTTCTTTTTGTTTGAGTGCTTTTCCTGTGTAAAAATGCTTTAGAAGCAAGTGCTGGGCTTTTCAGATAGAGAATAGACTGTTTAGATTGAAAGTAGAGCAGTTCTAAGGGAAAAACAGAAGAACAGACTTAGCGGAGCCAGAAATAGTTTAAACTTGATTAACTGGCGCTTCCCAATGCTGCGCTATTAGCAGAGGATTAGAAAGAGTTAGGAAATGGCCCAAAACGGCCAATGAACTACAAGTTGCTGGGCTGGAACCACTCCTTTAGGGACAAATATGCTGCTCAGTGCTCCCCACTCCCACTGGTGAACAAAGAAGCCTCCTCCTTTCCAAATAAGGATATGAACAACACAGGAACTATGACACATCCCAGAGATCAGCAAAATCTGAAGAATGGACTATTCTAGTTCAGTAAAGGCGGGAAAACAAGGATATTTTTTTTGTTTTTTTCACAAACAGATATAAAAAAAATAGATACAGTAACAAACAGTAAATGCTTTAAGTCGGCTAGCGCACTTGAGTGTGTAGCCTACCAGTTAATTTAAGCAAAAAACAAACTTTTAAAGTGCAAAACAGTTTATAAACAAACAGAAATACAGTGAATCAACTTGCAGAGCTAGTTTAGTAATAAAAATTCGCTTTTTAGGCAAAATATAGCAGTCGAAAATAGAAAGCCAGAAAAAATAGTTATAAATCAATGGAAAGTCACTCTTTCACTCTCTGCTGCTTGTAGAACTCTACAGGACACCACGAGGAGCTGTGCTGAGTCGTATACAAGCGCAAAAGCGTGCTAAAGCAGGCTTTATAGCAGGCGGTTAGAAAGAGCTAGGAAATGGCCCAAAACGGCCAATAAACTACAAGTTGCTGGGCTGGAACCACTCCTTTAGGGACAAATACCTTCACCAAGCATGATCATCTGCCTCTATACTCTAAATCCAGAGCTGGCTTCGACCATCTACATTTATGGTAGGTACAAAACTGTACTTTTGTCAGCATACAAAAGCAGTAAGAACTGTGAAACTCTCGTATCTGTCTTTAATCCTTGGTGCTTTACCAACAAATCAGTTATTCTACAAGGAACAGAGCAGAACTATGCTTCAAAATTCAGGACAGTTAAGTGGCATAGGGGGTTACAATGCCTTACACTCTGTGATTTTCTTTTTTGTAATTCAACAGACATCTGAGGTGTGTTTGTTCAATACATAGACTGTAATTGATGTGTGTGTGTGTGTGTGTTATTATATGTGCGTCTGTTTTTCTGAATATGTACAGGTGTGCCTGTAGCATCATGTCTCAGAACACCCCTGGACATGCCTTTATCCAGGCAGGTAATCAGTATAGTCATTATGCAAGCATGTCCTCTGTATTGCTATTGTATAAGCAGGTAGACTGTCTTGCCACTATTTAGGTAAGTACACTATCTGACCATTATCTAGCCCAATTAATTATTTAGCCATTAGCTATGTAGACACTTTAGTCAGTGTCTTAATAGGTACACTGTTTAACAATTGTCTCTGCAATAAACCAAACAGTGCTCTGTGGCAATTGGGAAATTGGGCTGGGGTCTAGCTGACCTTCTGGATGATATACCCTATGTACCAAAGGGTAGATGTCTGCAACAGTGTGCAGTGTTGTATAAAATTTGAATGGACAGATCCTGAAATACAGTAGATGATTCAGATAGCCTTGCAAATCTGATAAATTATTCATATTTTACCATGACGAACAGTCAATATCTCAGTAAGTCACAATAATAAACAAAAGTACTAGCGCTACCAGAGATGCTCTGCAAGCAAACTTGATAGAACAACCAAACTGACTACTGTGCCTAACAGCAGTGATGACCAAACAAAGCCATCAATGACATACCAATATTAGATCCTTTTTGTATAATGATGTGCACAGTAATGCTGTTGCACATGCATGGGCAGTGAAGTTCAGGTGTGCTTGTATTGAATTACTTATGTCTGCCTATAAGCAGTATATGCAGTGTAATTCACTGTCCAGTCCACAGCTCTCTTCATGTGAAATAACAATTGTATTGCATAGCTGACCTAGTAGGCTTAATACACATACTGCTATATGAGTTCCACAGTACAATTCTGTACAGTACAGTATAGGGAAATGTTCACATCTCACTAAAAACTGACCAGGCAGCCATTTGTACATATATGGTCACAAATCCTTTAAAGTACTGCAGAGTGGTGATATCCAGTCATTTAGGTGCAGTGCAGATTGACACAGAAGTTTAAGACAATGGTCTACTAGACCTGGACTCTGCAGCAGTCTTGGGGTGTATTGCCACAGCCTCCACTTTCCTGCTGTGACCCTGAGCAAGTCACTTAACCAGATAATGCTCCCAGGTTTCCCCTGGAAAGGGATTGTTTGTTCCGTGGTCTTACCTGGTTAACAAGTGGGTTTTAGTATTACTCCTCAGTGCACAACCCCTCAGTGGTAGAATACAATTTGCAGACAGTACCCCTTATTTGTAACTTTTGCTTCATGTTGTACTGTACCTCTGGTGCAGAGTGACCAATGCCAACTGATTTAAAGGACGCCATTCATAATCTGCTGGATAGTTATGCACACAGGGTATTACAAGGTGGACACACTTCCACGAATTTTGCAGTTTCAGGCAGTGCATACAGGACATGCTGTGCACAGAACCCAGTCATGGTCAAATGAGGCTTAGGCAGTGGAATGCACCAAGGACCTCCAGACATACCCATATCCTATTACTTGAATATGTCTCCCTAATTTCCATAAAATAACTTTTATACAAATGAAGACAAAACATGTCTCTCCAAACTGATTTCCTGCAGTGCATTGACGTTGCCCTCTTTACAAAACTAGATGACAAATGGGACCAGAAACTGTCTTTATGAACATTGGCCCATACCCCTCCCCCACCACCTCTCCCATCTGTGAGGTCACGTGGTCTTATGCAAGTAATATTTACAAAGGAGATCAACTGAAAGCTAAATGTATGGGCATATACATTCTTACAGAAATGCACTACTTTTTGATAAGACGTTGGATATCTGTGAGACTGAGAGGTATAGTACACACACAACCCATCCACTGCATATGCAAAGATTTCAAAGACACCACCCCATAAAAGCCTCGGCTGTATCTTAAGAGGCCACAAGCTTAATAAAACCTCAGCTCATACATGTCACATATTACACAGACCTTCCTCTGACCATAGTAATGCAAACATACTGAGTAATCGTACCATGGCAGCGAGGAGACTCCATATTGTAAATATTTTATGTTATACCGAACTAAGCCAGACTGCAAAGCCCATAATGCACACATCATGACTTAGCAGCTCTCAGAACATTTGCTAACTAGTGACTCTGCTAAAAGAAAAACAGATAAATATTTTTCCCTGAACTTTGTAAGGAGCTTATCACATTGTCCACCCTGCCCGGTGTCAAACTTAGGGCCTCTTCAGCGAAATTATGAAGCAAAATAAGATCTAATAATTGTTCATGTTGGAGTGAACAATCTAAGCGGGTTCCTTCATCTTGGATATGCAGAGTTACAGGAAATGATGGAATCACTGAACACCCTAGCAGCAGTCATGGGAAAAAGCAACTACTTTTGAAATCCTTCCATCACCTCATATAGCACCCAAATCAATGACCAAATGTTGTCATTCAGTCTCGGGATAAGGAGATGGTGTCATACAGTGGGATTCATTCACTCACACTTGACAGAGAGGTAGAACCATTCATTGTGTTCTACCCCTGATAGGCCTCACTTCTCCCACTTCAAGTACAAGTAATGAAAAAAAAAAATTCTATCCTCAAAAAAGTATAAGGCAAAGAAAAAAATAGAGGTGAAGGGGGCCCTGCTAGATATCAACAATCTCAACAATAAAATCAGTGACTTAGAAGCTTTTCTGAATTCACTGAATGTTGAAATCTGTACTGTTGCTAAAACATTGTTTAGTGACTGAAAACCCCTCTCACAGAGTCCAGGTTATGCTTCCTTTCATTTCTGGAAATCTGATATACAGATGGCACCTAAAATCTAAGAAACTATCAGGGGACTAAAAATTGCTTGGACCATAGTTAACATCAGTTCTAGTGCTGTGTAAGAGGTGTACCTCATTTGTGTCACTGCAGATGTGGGGGTTGATTGTACTGCATCCTGATCGGAATTTGAATAGCACATCCCCCAATTTAATTTGTAATACACCGGGTATTTCTTTATCAGCCTTTCTAGTTCTGTCATTTGCTCTTTCAGCAAGTCCTTTAAGGACTTCAGCTGCAAATAGACAAAATACCGTTTTGTCAAATGGAGTTAAAAAAAATCTTCAGCTATATTTTGCAAAAGTAAAGCAAACAAAGCAGCAGCAGCTGGTCTAGGTACGGTGATACCAGAATCAGATGGCACACAAATCTAATAAGTGAAGCAACAGCAGCTGGCCTAGGTACAGTGATACCCGAATCAGATAGCACACAAATCTTCTAATAACTGAAGCAACAGTAGCTGGCCTAGGTACAGTGATACCAGAATCAGAGGGCACACAAATTAAATAACTGAAGCAGCAGCAGCTGGCCTAGGTACGGTGATACCCGAATCAGATGGCACTCAAATCTTCTAATAACTGAAGCAACAGTAGCTGGCCTAGGTACGGTGATACCCTAATCAGAGGGCACACAAATCTTCTAATAACTGAAGCAGCAGCAGCTGGCCTAGGTACGGTGATACCAGAATCAGAGGGCACACAGATCTTCTAATAACTGAATCAACAGCAGCTGGCCTAGGTATGGTGATACCAGAAACAGAGGGAACACAAATCTTCTAATAACTGAATCAACAGCAGCTGGCCTAGGTATGGTGATACCCGAATCAGAAGGAACACAAATCTTCTAATAAGTGAAGCAGCAGCAGCTGGCCTAGGTACGGTGATACCTGAATCAGAGGACACACAAATCTTCTAATAAATGAAGCATCAGAAGTTGGCCTAGGTATAGCAGTACGAGACTCAGAGGGCACAGAAATCTTTTAACAACTGAAGCAATAGCAGCTGGCCTAGGTACAGTGATACTGGAATCAGAGAGCACACAAATATTCTAATAACTGAAACAGCAGATGGCCTAGGTACGGCACTACCAGAATCAGAGGTTCATAGGTTCATAGGTTAGTACTAGGCTAACTGCCTTTGTGGGCCATTTTAAGCCTAGCCATTTACCCCATCTGAGAATCAAACCCTGGACCTTGTATTTGTAAGGTGAACACCTTAACCATTGTGTACCAGAATCAGGGAGCACAAACATTTTTTAATAACTGAAGCAGCAGCAGCTGGCCTAGGTATGGTGATACCCGAATCAGAGGGCACACAAATCTTCTAATAACTGTAGCAACAGCCGCTGGCTTAGGTATGGTGATACCACAATCAGAGGGCACACAAATCTTTTAATAACTGAAGCAGCAACAGCTGGCCTAGGTATGGTGATACGCAAATCAGAGGCCGCACAAATCTTCTAATAAATGAAGCAACAGCAGCTTGCCACGGTACGGTGACACCAGATTCAGAGGAGACGCAAATCTTATAACTGAAGCAATAGCAGCTGGCCTAGGTATGGTGATACCCGAATCAGGGGGCACACAAATCTTCTAATAACTGAATCAACAGCATCTGGCCTAGGTACGGTGGTACCAGAATCAGAGGGCACAAAATTCTTTTAGTAACTGAAGCAACAGCCGCAGGCCTATGTACGCTGATAACCGAATCAGAGGGCACACAAATCTTCTAATAATTGAAGCAGCAGCAGCTGGTCTACGTACGGCAGTACCAGAATCAGAGGGCATACAAATATTTTAATAACTGAAGCAGGAGAAGCTGGCTTAGGTATGGCAGTACCAGAATCAGAGGGCACACAAATCTTTTAATAACTGAAGCAGCAGCAGCTGGCATTGGTACTGTGATACCAAAATCAGAGGGCACACAAATCTTCTAATAAATGAATCAGGAGCAGCTGGCCTAGGTACGGTGATACCCGAATCAGAGGGCACACAAATCTTCTAATACATGAAGCAGCAGAAGGTGGCCTAGGTATGGAAGTGCCAGAATCAGAGGGTACACAAATCTTCTAATAACTGAACCAACAGCAGCAGCTAGCCTAGATACGGTGATAACAGAATGAGAGGGCACACAAACATTCTAATAACTGAAGCAGCAGCAGATGGCCTAGGTACGGTGATACCAAAATCAGAGGCACACAAATCTAATAACTGAAGCAGCAGTAGCTGGCCTAAGTACAGTGATACCCAAATCAGAGGGCACACAAATCTTCTAATAACTGAATCAACAGCAGCTGACCTAGGTACTGTGATACCAGAATCAGAGGGCACACAAATTTTGTAATAACCGAAGCAGCAGATGGCCTAGGCACGGCAGTACCAGAATCAGAGGTTCATAGGTCCATAGGTTACTACTAGGCTAACTGCATTTGTGGGCCGTTTTAAGCCTAGCCATTTACCCCATCTGAGAATCGAACCCTGGACCTTGTATTTGTAAGGTGAACACCTTAACCATTATGTACCAGAATCAGAGGGCGCACAAATCTTCTAATAACTGAAGGAAAAGCAGCTGGCCTAGTTGCGGTGATACCCAAATTAGAGGCCACACAAATCTTTTAATACCTGAAGCAGCAGCAACTGGACTAGGTACGGTGATACCCGAATCAGACGGCACACAAATCTTCTAATAACTGAACCAGCAGAAGCTGGCTTAGGTATGGCAGTACCAGAATCAGAGAATACACAAATCTTCTATTAACTGAAGCAACAGGAGCTGGCCTAGGTACACCAGTACCAGAATCGGGGGGCACACAAATCTAATAAATGAAATAGCAGTAGCTGGCCGAAGTATGTTGAGACCCGAATTAGATGGCACACAAATCTTATAATAACTGAAGGAACAGCAGCTGACCTAGGTACAGTGATACCAGAATCAAAGGGCACATAAATCTTTTAATAACTGAAGCAACAGCAGCTGGCCTTGGTATGGTGATACCCGAATTAGCGGGCACACACATTTTTTAATAACTGAAGCAGCAGCAGCTGGCCTAGGTATGGCAGTACCAGAATCAGAGGGCACACAAATCTTCTAATAACTGAAGCAGTAGAAGCTGGCCTAGGTACGGTGATACCCAAATCAGAGGGCACACAAATCTTCTAATAACTGTAGCAACAGCCGCTGGCTTAGGTATGGTGATACCACAATCAGAGGCCGCACAAATCTTCTAATAACTGAAGCAACAGCAGCTTGCCAAGGTACGGTGATACCAGATTCAGAGGAGACACAAATCCTATAACTGAAGCAATAGCAGCTGGCCTAGGTATGGTGATACCCGAATCAGAGGGCACACAAATCTTCTAATAACTGAATCAACAGCATCTGGCCTAGGTACGGTGATACTAGAATCAGAGGGCACAAAATTCTTTTAGTAACTGAAGCAACAGCCGCAGGCCTATGTACGCTGATAACCGAATCAGAGGGCACACAAATCTTCTAATAATTGAAGCAGCAGCAGCTGGTCTAGGTACGGCAGTACCAGAATCAGAGGGCACACAAATATTTTAATAACTGAAGCAGGAGCAGCTGGCTTAGGTATGGCAGTACCAGAATCAGAGGGCACACAAATCTTTTAATAACTGAAGCAGCAGCAGCTGGCCATGGTACTGTGATACCAAAATCAGAGGGCACACAAATCTTCTAATAACTGAAGCAGCAGCAGCTGGCGTAGGTACAGCAGTACTAGAATCAGACAACACAGAAATCTTTTAATAACTGAAGCAGTAGCAGCTGGCCTAGGTACAGTGATTCCAGAATCAGAGGGCACACAAATCTTCTAATAAATGAAGCAGCAGAAGGTGGCCTAGGTATGGAAGTGCCAGAATCAGAGGGTACACAAATCTTCTAATAACTGAACCAACAGCAGCAGCTAGCCTAGATACGGTGATACCAGAATGAGAGGGCACACAAATCTTCTAATAACTGAACCAACAGCAGCAGCTGGCCTAGGTACGGTGATACCCAAATCAGAGAGCACATAAATCTTCTAATAACTGAAGCAGCAGCAGCTGGCCTAGGTACGGTGATACCAAAATCAGAGGGCACACAAATCTAATAACTGAAGCAGCAGTAGCTGGCCTAGGTACGGTGATACCCAAATCAGAGGGCACAAAAATCTTCTAATAACTGAATCAACAGCAGCTGACCTAGGTACAGTGATACCAGAATCAGAGGGCACACAAATCTTGTAATAACTGAAGCAGCAGATGGCCTAGGTATGGCAGTACCAGAATCAGAGGTTCATAGGTCCATAGGTTACTACTAGGCTAACTGCATTTGTAAGCCATTTTAAGCCTAGCCATTTACCCCATCTGAGAATCGAATCCTGGACCTTGTATTTGTAAGGTGAACACCTTAACCATTATGTACCAGAATCAGAGGGCACACACATTTTTTAATACCTGAGGCAGCAGCAGCTGGCCTAGGTACAGTGATACCTGAATCAGAAGGCACACAACTCTTCTAATAACTGTAGCAACAGCATCTGGCCTAGGTATGGTAATACCAGAATCAGAGGGCACACAAATCTTCTAATAACTGTAGCAACAGCCGCTGGCTTAGGTATGGTGATACCACAATCACAAATCTTTCAATAACTGAAGCAGCAACAGCTGGCCTAGGTACAGTGATACGAAAATCAGAGTCCGCACAAATCTTCTAATAACTGAAGCAACAGCAGCTTGCCTCGGTACGGTGATACCAGATTCAGAGGAGACACAAATCTTATAACTGAAGCAATAGCAGCTGGCCTAGGTATGGTGATACCCGAATCAGAGGGCACACAAATCTTCTAATAACTGAATCAACAGCATCTGGCCTAGGTACAGTGATACCCGAATCAGAGGGGGCAAAATTCTTTTAGTACTTGAAACAAAAGCCGCTGGCCTATGTACGCTGATAACCGAATCAGAGGGCACAAAAATCTTCTAATAATTGAAGCAGCAGCAGCTGGTCTAGGTATGGCAGTACCAGAATCAGAGGGCACACAAATCTTTTAATAACTGAAGCAGCAGCAGCTGGCCTTGGTACTGTGACACCAAAATCAGAGGGCACACAAATCTTCTAATAAATGAATCAGCAGCAGCTGGCCTAGGTACAGTGATACCAGAATCAGATGGCACACAAATCTTCTAATAACTGAAGCAGCAGCAGCTGGCCTAGGTACGGTGATACCCGAATCAGAGGGCACACAAATCTTCTAATAACTGTAGCAACAGCCGCTGGCCTAGGTACAGTGATACCAGAATCAGATGGCACACAAATCTTCTAATAACTGAAGCAGCAGCAGCTGGCCTAGGTACGGTGATACCCGAATCAGAGGGTACACAAATCTTCTAATAACTGAAGCAGCAGCAGCTGGCCTAGGTACAGTGATTCCAGAATCAGAGGGCACACAAATCTTCTAAAAAGTGAAGCAACAGCAGCTGGCCTAGGTACGGTGATACCTGAATCAGAGGGCACACAAATCTTCTAATAAATGAAGCAGCAGAAGGTGGCCTAGGTATTGCAGTGCCAGAATCAGAGGGTACACAAATCTTCTAATAACTGAACCAACAGCAGCAGCTAGCCTAGATACGGTGATACCAGAATCAGAGGGCACACAAATCTTATAATAACTGAAGCAGCAGCTGGCCTAGGTACAGTGATACCAAAATCAGAGGGCACACAAATCTAATAACTGAAGCAACAGCAGCTGGCCTAGGTACAGTGATACCCGAATCAGAGGGCACACAAATCTTCTAATAACTGAATCAACAGCAGCTGACCTAGGTACAGTGATACCAGAATCAGAGGGCACACAAATCTTCTAATAACTGAAGCAGCAGATGGCCTAGGTACGGCAGTACAAGAATCAGAGGTTCATAGGTTACTACTAGGCTAACTGCATTTGTGGGCCATTTTACGCCTAGCCATTTACCCCATCTGAGAATCAAACCCTGGACCTTGTATTTGTAAGGTGAACACCTTAACCATTATGTACCAGAATCAGAGGGCACACACATTTTTTAATAACTGTGGCAGCAGCAGCTGGCCTAGGTACAGTGATACCTGAATCAGAAGACACACAATTCTTCTAATAACTGTAGAAACATCATCTGGCCTAGGTATGGTGATACCACAATCAGAGGGCACACGAATATTTTAATAAATGAAACAAGAGCAGCTGGCCTAGGTACAGTGATACCTGAATCAGAGGGCACGCAAATCTTCTAATAACTGAAGGAACAGCAGCTGGCCTAGTTGCGGTGATACCCGAATTAGAGGGCACACAAATCTTTTAATACCTGAAGCAACAGCAATTGGCCTAGGTACGGTGATACCCGAATCAGATGGCACACAAATCTTCTAATAACTGAACCAGCAGCAGCTGGCTTAGGTATGGCAGTACCAGAATCAGAGGATACACAAATCTTCTAATTACTGAAGCAACAGGAGCTGGCCTAGGTACAACAGTACCAGAATCAGGGGGCACACAAATCTTTTAATAACTGAAGCAGCAGTAGCTGGCCAATGTGCGGTGATACCCGAATCTGAGGGCACAGAAATCTTCTAATAACTGAAGCAGCAGCAGCTGGCCTAGATGCGGTGGTACCTGAATCAGAGGGCACACAGATCTTCTAATAACTGAAGCAACAGCAGCTGGCCTAGGTACTGCAGTACCAGAATCAGAGGGTACACAAATCTTATAACTGAAGTAGCAGCAGCTGGCCAGGTTTGGTGATACCAGAATCAGAAGGAATACAAATCTTCTAATAACTGAAGTAGCAGAAGCTGGCCTAGGTACGGTGATGCCCGAATCAGAGGACACACAAATCTTCTAATAAATGAAGCAGCAGAAGTTGGCCTTCTTATGGCAGTACCAGAACCAGAGGGTACACAAATCTTCTAATAACTGAACCAACAGCAGCAGCTGGCCTTGATATGGTGATACCAGAATCAGAGGGTACACAAATCTTCTAATAACTGAAGAGCAACAGCTGGCCTAGGTACGGTGATACCAGAATCAGAGGGCACACAAATCTTCTAATAACTGAAGCAGCAGCAGCTGGCCTAGGTACGCTGATACCAGAATCAGAGGGCACACAAATCTAATAAATGAAACAGCAGTAGCTGGCCGAAGTATGGTGAGACCTGAATTAGAGGGCACACATATCTTATAATAACTGAAGGAACACCAGCTGACCTAGGTACGGTGATACCAGAATCAAAGGGCACATAACTCTTTTAATAACTGAAGCAACAGCAGCTGGCATAGGTACGGTGATACCCGAATCAGAGGGCACACACATTTTTTAATAACTGAAGCAGCAGCAGCTGGCCTAGGTACGGTGATACCAGAATCAGAGGGCACAAAATTCTTTTAGTAACTGACGAAGCAGCGACAGCCCTATATGCTGATAACCGAATCAGAGGGCACACAAATCTTCTATTAATTGAAGCAGCAGCAGCTGGTCTAGGTACGGCAGTACCAGAATCAGAGGACACACAAATATTTTAATAACTGAAGCAGGAGCAGCTGGCCTAGGTATGGCAGTACTGGAATCAGAGGGCACACAAATCTTCTAATAACTGAATCAACAGCATCTGGCCTAGGTACGGTGATACCAGAATCAGAGGGCACAAAATTCTTTTAGTAACTGACGAAACAGCCGCAGGCCTATGTATGCTGATAACCGAATCAGAGGGCACACAAATCTTCTATTAATTGAAGCAGCAGCAGCTGGTCTAGGTACGGCAGTACCAGAATCAGAGGACACACAAATATTTTAATAACTGAAGCAGGAGCAGCTGGCTTAGGTATGGCAGTACCAGAATCAGAGGGCACACAAATCTTTTAATAACTGAAGCAGCAGCAGCTGGCCTTGGTACTGTGATACCAAAATCAGAGGGCACACAAATCTTCTAATAAATGAATCAGCAGCAGCTGGCCTAGGTACGGTGATACCCGAATCAGAGGGTACACAAATCTTCTAATATCTGAAGCAGCAGCAGCTGGCCTTGGTACTGTGATACCAAAATCAGAGGGCACACAAATCTTCTAATAAATGAATCAGCAGCAGCTGGCCTAGGTACAGTGATACCTGAATCAGAAGACACACAACTCTTCTAATAACTGTAGAAACATCATCTGGCCTAGGTATGGTGATACCACAATCAGTGGGCACACGAATATTTTAATAAATGAAACAAGAGCAGCTGGCCTAGGTACAGTGATACCTGAAACAGAGGGCACGCAAATCTTCTAATAACTGAAGGAACAGCAGCTGGCCTAGTTGCGGTGATTCCCGAATTAGAGGGCACACAAATCTTTTAATACCTGAAGCAGCAGCAATTGGCCTAGGTACGGTGATACCCGAATCAGATGGCACACAAATCTTCTAATAACTGAACCAGCAGCAGCTGGCTTAGGTATGGCAGTACCAGAATCAGAGGATACACAAATCTTCTAATAAATGAAGCAGCAGAAGTTGGCCTAGGTATGGCAGTACCAGAATCAGAGGGTACACAAATCTTCTAATAACTGAACCAACAGCAGCAGCTGGCCTAGATATGGTGATACCAGAATCAGAGGGTAAACAAATCTTCTAATAACTGAAGAGCAACAGCTGGCCTAGGTACGGTGATACCAGAATCAGAGGGCACACAAATCTTCTAATAACTGAAGCAGGAGCAGCTGGCTTAGGTATGGCAGTACCAGAATCAGAGGGCACACAAATCTTTTAATAACTGAAGCAGCAGCAGCTGGCCTTGGTACTGTGATACCAAAATCAGAGGGCACACAAATCTTCTAATAAATGAATCAGCAGCAGCTGGCCTAGGTACGGTGATACCCGAATCAGAGGGTACACAAATCTTCTAATAACTGAAGCAGCAGCAGCTGGCCTAGGTACAGCAGTACTAGAATCAGACGACACAGAAATCTTTTAATAACTGAAGCAATAGCAGCTGGCCTAGGTACAGTGATTCCAGAATCAGAGGGCACACAAATCTTCTAATAAGTGAAGCAACAGCAGCTGGCCTAGGTACGGTGATACCCGAATCAGAGGGCACACAAATCTTCTAATAAATGAAGCAGCAGAAGGTGGCCTAGGTATGGAAATGCCAGAATCAGAGGGTACACAAATCTTCTAATAACTGAACCAACAGCAGCAGCTAGCCTAGATACGGTGATACCAGAATCAGAGGGCACACAAATCTTCTAATAACTGAAGCAGCAGCAGCTGGCCTAGGTATGGTGATACCAAAATCAGAGGGCACACAAATCTAATAACTGAAGCAGCAGTCTGGCCCAGGTACGGTGATACCTAAATCAGAGGGCACACAAATCTTCTAATAATTGAATCAACAGCAGCTGACCTAGGTACTGTGATACCAGAATCAGATACCAGAATCAGAGGGCACACAAATCTTGTAATAACTGAAGCAGCAGATGGCCTAGGTACAGCAGTACCAGAATCAGACGTTCATAGTTCCATAGGTTACTACTAGGCTAACTGCATTTGTGGGCCATTTCAAGCCTAGCCATTTACCCCATCTGAGAATTGAACCCTGGACCTTGTATTTGTAAGGTGAACATCTTAACCATTATGTACCAGAATCAGAGGGCACACAAATCTTCTAATAACTGAAGGAACAGCAGCTGGCCTAGTTGCGGTGATACCCGAATTAGAGGGCACACAAATCTTTTAATACCTGAAGCAGCAGCAACTGGCCTAGGTATGGTGATACCCGAATCAGACGGCACAGAAATCTTCTAATAACTGAACCAGCAGCAGCTGGCTTAGGTATGGCAGTACCAGAATCAGGGGGCACACAAATCTTTTAATAACTGAAGCAGCAGCAGCTGGCCTAGGTACGGTGATACCAGAATCAGAGGGCACACAAATCTTCTAATAACTGAAGCAGCAGCAGCTTGCCTCAGTACGGTGATGCCAGATTCAGAGGAGACGCAAATCTTATAACTGAAGCAATAGCAGCTGGCCTAGGTATGGTGATACCCGAATCAGAGGGCACACAAATCTTCTAATAACTGAATCAACAGCATCTGGCCTAGGTACGGTGATACCAGAATCAGAGGGCACAAAATTCTTTTAGTAACTGAAGAAACAGCCGCAGGCCTATGTACGCTGATAACCGAATCAGAGGGCACACAAATCTTCTATTAATTGAAGCAGCAGCAGCTGGTCTAGGTACGGCAGTACCAGAATCAGAGGGCACACAAATATTTTAATAACTGAAGCAGGAGCAGCTGGCTTAGGTATGGCAGTACCAGAATCAGAGGGCACACAAATCTTTTAATAACTGAAGCAGCAGCAGCTGGCCTTGGTACTGTGATACCAAAATCAGAGGGCACACAAATCTTCTAATAAATGAATCAGCAGCAGCTGGCCTAGGTACGGTGATACCCGAATCAGAGGGTACACAAATCTTCTAATAACTGAAGCAGCAGCAGCTGGCCTTGGTACTGTGATACCAAAATCAGAGGGCACACAAATCTTCTAATAAATGAATCAGCAGCAGCTGGCCTAGGCACAGTGATACCTGAATCAGAAGACACACAACTCTTCTAATAACTGTAGAAACATCATCTGGCCTAGGTATGGTGATACCACAATCAGAGGGCACACGAATATTTTAATAAATGAAACAAGACCAGCTGGCCTAGGTACAGTGATACCTGAATCAGAGGGCACGCAAATCTTCTAATAACTGAAGGAACAGCAGCTGGCCTAGTTGTGGTGATACCCGAATTAGAGGGCACACAAATCTTTTAATACCTGAAGCAGCAGCAATTGGCCTAGGTACGGTGATACCCGAATCAGATGGCACACAAATCTTCTAATAACTGAACCAGCAGCAGCTGGCTTAGGTATGGCAGTACCAGAATTAGAGAATACACAAATCTTCTAATAAATGAAGCAGCAGAAGTTGGCCTAGGTATGGCAGTACCAGAATCAGAGGGTACACAAATCTTCTAATAACTGAACCAACAGCAGCAGCTGGCCTAGATATGGTGATACCAGAATCAGAGGGTACACAAATCTTCTAATAACTGAAGAGCAACAGTTGGCCTAGGTACGGTGATACCAGAATCAGAGGGCACACAAATCTTCTAATAACTGAAGCAGGAGCAGCTGGCTTAGGTATGGCAGTACCAGAATCAGACGGCACACAAATCTTTTAATAACTGAAGCAGCAGCAGCTGGCCTTGGTACTGTGATACCAAAATCAGAGGGCACACAAATCTTCTAATAAATGAATCAGCAGCAGCTGGCCTAGGTACGGTGATACCCGAATCAGAGGGCACACAAATCTTCTAGTAACTGAAGCAGCAGCAGCTGGCCTAGGTACAGCAGTACTAGAATCAGACGACACAGAAATCTTTTAATAAATGAAGCAATAGCAGCTGGCCTAGGTACAGTGATTCCAGAATCAGAGGGCACACAAATCTTCTAATAAGTGAAGCAACAGCAGCTGGCCTAGGTACGGTGATACCTGAATCAGAGGGCACACAAATCTTCTAATAAATGAAGCAGCAGAAGGTGGCCTAGGTATGGAAGTGCCAGAATCAGAGGGTACACAAATCTTCTAATAACTGAACCAACAGCAGCAGCTAGCCTAGATATGGTGATACCAGAATCAGAGGGCACACAAATCTTCTAATAACTGAAGCAGCAGCAGCTGGCCTAGGTATGGTGATACCAAAATCAGAGGGCACACAAATCTAATAACTGAAGCAGCAGTCTGGCCTAGGTACGGTGATACCCAAATCAGAGGGCACACAAATCTTCTAATAACTGAATCAACAGCAGCTGACCTAGGTACTGTGATACCAGAATCAGAGGGCACACAAATCTTGTAATAACTGAAGCAGCAGATGGCCTAGGTACGGCAGTACCAGAATCAGACATTCATAGGTCCATAGGTTACTACTAGGCTAACTGCATTTGTGGGCCATTTTAAGCCTAGCTATTTACCCCATCTGAGAATCGAACCTTGGACCTTGTATTTGTAAGGTGAACATCTTAACCATTATGTACCAGAATCAGAGGGCACACAAGTCTTCTAATAACTGAAGGAACAGCAGCTGGCCACACAATTTTTTACCTGGAAGCAGCAGCTAGTTGCGGTGATACCCGAATTAGAGGGCACACAAATCTTTTAATACCTGAAGCAGCAGCAACTGGCCTAGGTACGGTGATACCCGAATCAGACGGCACACAAATCTTCTAATAACTGAACCAGCAGCAGCTGGCTTAGGTATGGCAGTACCAGAATCAGAGGATACACAAATCTTCTAATAACTGAAGCAGCAGCAGCTGGCCTAGGTACGGTGATACCAGGATCAGAGGGCACACAAATCTTCTAATAACTGAAGCAGCAACAGCTGGCCTAGGTACGGTGATACCAGAATCAGAGGGCACAAAAATCTAATAAATGAAACAGCAGTAGCTTGCCAAAGTATGGTGAGATCCGAATTAGAGGGCACACAAATCTTATAATAACTGAAGGAACAGCTGCTGACCTAGGTACAGTGATACCAGAATCAGAGGGTACACAAATCTTCTAATAACTGAACTAACAGCAGCAGCTAGCCTAGATACGGTGATACCAGAATCAGAGGGCACACAAATCTTCTAATAACTGAAGCAGCAACAGCTGGCCTAGGTACAGTGATACCAAAATCAGAGGGCACACAAATCTAATAACTGAAGCAGCAACAGCTGGCCTAGGTACAGTGATACCTGAATCAGAGGGCATACAAATCTTCTAATAACTGAATCAACAGCAGCTGACCTAGGTACAGTGATACCAGAATCAGAAGGTGCACAAATCGTCTAACAACTGAAGCAGCAGATGGCCTTGGTACGGCAGTACCAGAATCAGAGGGCACATAAATCTTTTAATAACTGAAGCAATAGCAGCTGGCCTTGGTACGGCAGTACCAGAATCAGAGGGCACATAAATCTTTTAATAACTGAAGCAATAGCAGCTGGCCTAGGTACAGTGATACCCAAATTAGAGGGTACACAAATCTTCTAATAACTGAACCAACAGCAGCAGCTGTCCTAAGTACAGTGATTCCAGAATCAGAGGGCACACAAATCTTCTAATAACTGAAGCAGCAGCAGCTGGCCTAGGTACGGTGATACCAGAATCAGAGGGCACAGAAATCTTTTAATAAATGAAGCAATAGCAGCTGGCCTAGGTATGGTGATACCCGAATCAAAGAGCACACAAATCTTCTAATAAGTGAAGCAGCAGCAGCTGGCCTAGGTACGGTGATACCAAAATCAGAGGGCACACAAATCTAATAACTGAAGCAGCAGTAGCTGGCCTAGGTACGGTGATACCCAAATCAGAGGGCACACATATCTTGTAATACCTGAAGCAGCAGATGGCCTTGGTACGGCAGTAGCAGAATCAGAGGTTCATAGGTCCATAGGTTACTACTAGGCTAACTGCATTTGTGGACCATTTTAAGCCTAGCCATTTACCCCATCTGAGAATCAAACCCTGGACCTTGTATTTGTAAAGTTAACACCTTAGCCATTATGTAGCAGAATCAGTGGGCACACACATTTTTTAATAACTGAGGCAGCAGCAGCTGGCCTAGGCACAGTGATACCTGAATCAGAAAGCACACAACTCTTCTAATAACTGTAGCAACAGCATCTGGCCTAGGTATGGTGATACCACAATCAGAGGGCACACAAATATTTTAATAACTGAAGCAGCAGCAGCTGGCCTAGGTACAGTGATTCGGTAATGCTCTTGCCAGTGGAGAGAATCAAACCTTGTACCTTGCAATTGAAAGGCATACACACTAACCACTGTACCATTTGACATTTCATAGGTACAGTGATACCAGAATCAGAGGGTGCACAAATCTTCTAATAACTGAAGGAACAGCAGCTGGCCTAGTTGCGGTGATACCCGAATTAGAGGGCACACAAATCTTTTAATACCTGAAGCAGTAGCAACTGGCCTAGGTACGGTGATACCCGAATCAGATGGCACACAAATCTTCTAATAACTGAACCAGCAGCAGCTGGCTTAGGTATGGCAGTACCAGAATCAGAGGATACACAAATCTTCTAATAACTGAAACAACAGGAGTTGGCCTAGGTACAGCACTACCAGAATCAGGGGGCACACAAATCTTTTAATAACTGAAGCAGCAGCAGCTGGCCTACGTGTGATGATACCTGAATCTGAGGGCACAGAAATCTTCTAATAACCGAAGCAGCAGCAGCTGGCCTAGGTGCAATGATACCCGAATCAGAGGGCAAACAGATCTTCTAATAACTGAAGCAACAGCAGCTGGCCTAGGTACGGTGATACCCGAATCAGAGGCCACACAAATCTTCCAATAAGTGAAGCAGCAGCAGCTGCGGTGATACCCGAATCAGAGGCCACACAAATCTTCCAATAAGTGAAGCAGCAGCAGCTGGCCTAGGTACGGTGATACCAGAAACAGAGGGCACAGAAATCTAATAACTGAATCAGCAGCAGCTGGCCTAGTTATGGTGATACCCGAATCAGGGGCACACAAATCTCCTAATAAGTGAAGCAGCAGCAACTGGCCTCGGTACGGTGATACCTGAGTCAGAGGGCACACAAATCTTCTAATAACTGAAGCAGCAGCAGCTGGCCTAGGTACGGTGATACCACAATCAGAGGGCACACAAATCTTCTAATAACTAAAGCAACAGCAGCTGGCCTAGGTAAGGCAGTACCAGAATCAGAGGAACACTGTAAAGAACTGTTAGTTGAGAAACAGTAGTAATTAAGCCATTGAGAGAAATTATTTTATTTATTTTTATTTTAATTTGTTTACTGGAAATGTCTGACTGGACACAGGTCCTTTTTCAGCGGGGGCCCGACAGAAAAGCTCCAATTACAAAACACAGCAGGCAGAAAAACAGTATTGAAGAAGTACAACAATGCGTATTATAACAAGCAAAAAAATACGAAGTACAAGCTTACAGAAAGGTATACCCTAACATAAATGATTGACAGTCTCCGAAGAGTATTTACACAACTGACATTCTAACTGCATGCCAGTTAAAATAGGTAGTTTACAACATACCAATATAACGTAATGGTTCATGTTGTATTTTTGGGAATATACATTTGAAGTTAATATAGATATACACAGTGACAATGTGGGTATATATTTGTGATATATGTTAACTCATTACAGCTGAGTACACCTCCAGGCTTTTCTGCAGTTAACTCCTTCTGTGCATCTAGGCGTAAAATCATGCTTGTTCATATTTGCATTAATAATTCCAAAGCCATGCTGCGTACAAGGTATCAGAATATTTTATCCTGAAGCAGACATGATGCCCAACACAATTATATTGATGTTTGACCTTTGTCAATAAGTATTTGTTAGAACTTTAAGGCGATAACTTCATTTGTTTAAAGGCTTGAACCCACACCCACTAGGAGTTAAAGGTACACACTCAGAAGAGCTGTACCAGAGGGAATGAGTTGAAGGAGAGAAATAAGACATGAACAGGTGCGAGCTCCTGAGATTATGCCAGTCTCAGACAGGTACAAGGGCAGAGCCACGTTTCAGTTAAATGTGATTTCAAACGTTGTTTGAATTGTACTGTAGAGCACTTGGATGTTATTGGGGATGGCGGTTTATTCCATATTGTGGGTATGAACTTAGAGAAAAGTGAGTCTCCAACTCAGTTTGCTTTACAGATATCCAGAAGAAATGTATTGCTGGAACACAGAGAATGGTTGTTAGTGTGTGGTTGTAAAAGGTTCTAGGGAGCATGTTTTTTTTTCTGGTTGATGCATGATTTTTTGAGCAAAGGATGTTTGTTAAAGAGTAGTAGTTGTGGGAGTTCTAACCATTTTAGTAGTTTAAGAGATGTACAATTATGTGTTCTGTATGGGGAGTCAGTGGCAAATCTGGCAATTTTATTATAACAAGATTCAAGTTTAGATTGTTTTTCTGAGGTTGATTTGTATTGGAGAGGTGTATAGGAGTGTTGATAAGATGTGTGTGAGCAGTTGTAGCTTTTGACTTTGTGGTAAGAAATTGTTTGTTTCAATAGAGGGTACCTAGTTTTTTGTTCCATTTCTTAATGGATTGAGAGATGTGAATATCAAATGTTAAGTTGTCAATTTCAACACGCAGAGGTTTGGTGTGGGCATCTGGTGTAATGGTTTTGTTTTTGGATGTTTTATGAAATGACAGCAGTGATGGGGAAGTTCTTGTGGGGTGAAAGAGTAGGAGCTTCGTTTTGTCCAACTTTAGAAGGATCTCGGTGGTGGTGAGCCATGTTTCAGCAGCTAGAAAAGAGTCCTGGGTGATGGTCTGGAGGTCTTGTAGGGAGGAGGCTGCACATATAAGTGTGGAGTGGTCTGCATATTGTATAACTGTAGTGTGAGGGTTAGAGGTGTGGAGTCTGTTTGTGAAGACAGAGAAAAGTAGTGGTGCAAGGACGGACCTGGGGAACTCATATGTTTACTGAAATTAGAGGGAAAAGTTCATTTTGCCATGGAACAGCCTGCTGGCATCCCGATTAGTAGCTTTTAAACCATGTAATTGAGGAAGTGCTTAGATGTAGGGTGGCCAGAATGTTAATGAATTTGTTGTGGTTTGTCATTTTGAATGCTTTAGAAAAGTCCAAAATGATGGCAGATACAATTTTTTCTATTATTTCTATGGTAATTCACTCTGCTGGTGAAGGACATAAGAGCTGTAGTAGTACTATGATAGGGGCAAAAGACATGTTGAGTATCTGACAGTAGTTTGTCTGTTTGTAGGTACTGTATCAATTGTATGTGAACTACTCTTTCTAGGATTTTAGATGGGGGTGATAGAATGGCAATTGGATGATAATTGATACGTTCGGTGGAATTTCCTCTTTTGTGTAAGGGTATAATATGGGAGATTTTCCAGATGTTAGGTACCAGGATTTCTGAGACAGATCTGTTTATTAGAATGGCTACTGGGTATGCAATTGCTTCTGCTACTAGTTGCAAAAAGTCAGCAGGGAGTTTGTCTGCTGCTAATGTGGTTGGCTTTAGTTTTTTTAGTAGTTTTATATGTTGTTAACAGAGACTGGCTTTAATGTGAAGAAGTTGGTGCTGTTTTGTGATATGAGAGGTTTGGAGGCGGTTGGGGTTTTCTGGGAATTTGAGAGGGCTAATATCTTTTCTGTGAAGTATTTGTTTAATTGAGCTGCAGTGTTATCAGAGATGCTGGGAGTTGTTGGTGTGGCTGTAGTTGATTTACTTGGGTGAAGAATATTTATGGCAGCCCAGAACTTTTAGGAGTTATTATGATGTTTCTTTTGAATACTATGGTAGTAGTTTATTTTGGTGAGCTTAACTAATTACTTTGCCGTGTTTCTCAACTTTAGAAATGGACATGTAGAGGCTTATGGCTTATCTTTTTAGGTCCCCAAGCTTTATCTCTTGCTGTTAGCAAGGATCTGCATTCCTTGGTTAGCCATGGTGCATAATTGGCATTTACTTTAATAGTTCATGGGGGTGCATGGCAGTTCAATAGATGTAGGAAAGTGGTGTTAAAAGATTTAACAGCTTCTTCTAAGGGTTGCTGTCCGAAGGCTTGCCAGTTGCAGCTCTTTAGTGATGAGATAAAGTTGTTAGGGATTAAATTGTTTTTGTTTCGGACCTCTCGGTAGATGGTTGACCTACTTGGATAGGTGCGGCTCCTTAGAAGAAAGGTTGGTTGATGGTCACTGAGGCCATCAGGCAGACAACCAGACTGACAGCATAAAATGAAGGTGTTAGAATCCAGTCAAGGGTGGACTCTTGTTTGGAAGTTTTGTCAGTCCTTGTAGGAGAGGTGATAGTTTGCATTAATCCATGATGGTTGGTATAGGTTGCTGGAGTTTGAGAGGAACAGGTGAGCCAATCACTGTCAAAGTCCCAAAGCAGAATTGTTTCCTGAGGGAGGGTATTGGAGATCCAGTTAAGTAGATTCCCTAATGTGGGAATGTTATTCCCAGGTGGCATGTAACCTCCTATAACGTTTATGTGCTTCATGGAGTTAAGTTTTAACTTAGTGAAGAGTAGTTTTGTATTGTGAAAGTTAGGGACAGTTATTTTTAAGGTTTCAACTGCAAGATGTTTTTTAGATAGTATTGCTACCCGTCCACCCTTTTGGTAGTTCTGGCTTTATGCATAGTATTGTATCCAGGCACTAAGATCTCATTGTTGTTGTCAGGTTTTAGCCAGGTCTCAATTAAAATTACAATGTCAGGGGAGTAACGGGATAGTATGGCATGGAAGTCATGTACTTTATGTATACTTCTAATATTCATGTTGAGAAGGACTAGATTAGAATTGTTTTTGTGGATTAGTAGAACTGTCTGAGGTGAGGGGATAGTAGGGTTACTGCAGAACCATTGTAGGGGAACTGGACCGGGGTTTGGGTTTATGCCTTTATAGGTTCATAGGTTCATACTAGGCTATCTGCCCGAGGGCATTTACAAGCCTAGTCCATAGTTTTGTGGCTTACGCCACCCCTTTAGTATGGGGAACTATACCCATTATTTTGCTGTGCCTCTGTCGAGCAGTGACACTGAGATAATCCCTGGGGTATATCTGCGATCTCCCATCCATTGGTCAAGATTTCTCTTGAACAAGGCCAGCGAGGTGCTCTGCCTCACATATACCGGGATTTTGTTCCACAGCATAGGGAGTCTTTGGGTGATGAATCTATCCCTCCAGCACGTCCTATTAATAGCCGTGTCGAGGTTTAAGTCTCCCGCCCTTGTGGCTCTGACGGATCTAGATTTTTTTGAGGTGAAGCATATTCATCAAATCTGGGTTTGACATGGCCTTGTATGTCAGGCAAAGGTCACCTCTGAGCAAGCGGTAAGTGACTGAATAGAGCTGGAGTCCTTTCAGTCGGGCAGCATAGAACAGATTTTTGAGACCCTTTATCCTTTTGGTGAGGAACTTTTGTGGCCTCTCCAGCTGCTGCAAGTGTCGGGTCAGATACATTCCGAATGGGGCATTGTACTCAATCATTGGTCTGATGAGTGATGAGTATAGGGAGACTATGACCTCCCTTGATCTAGATGTGAATCCCTTCATGATAAGGTGGGTAATGTAGAAGGTCTTCCTAACTACTTTAGCTACATGGGTGTCGAATGACAGAGACAAAGTTGTTTGGTAAGATGAAAGATTAGGCCGGTAGGTTTGCTTAGGAGTTTGTAATGCTTTTGGTGGGTTACAAAGGGGTTCTGAGTGGGTGGAATTTGTTTGCATAATGTGCTGTGTGACTGGAGTTGTGATATGTGTATGTTTTGAGTTGGGAGAGAGGAGCAGTTTGCCAGGGAGAGGGGTTAGGGATTTGGAGTTGATTGTGATATGAGGAAAGGTGATATAAAAGTACCAGCAGTGTTCTTGTGGTGGAGTATAAGTCCGGTGTAGGTGTTTGTTATGAAGGTATGCCATTTTGTGTGAGTGAGGTGTAAAGTGCTGGAAAGTTGTGCTTGTTGTGATTAGAAGACAGAAAGTGTGTGGGTGTGGTTAGCTAGGTTTAAGTTTAGGGAAAGTGGGGGTGTTTGGGAATGGAGGTAGGGTAGTGGAGCAGAGAGAGCCCTAGTGGAACAATGATAAATGGAGCAGGAAGAATCAGAGCCAGATCAAGGTATGCAGTAAGACAATCCGCTGTTTGTTCAAAAATGACTTACATTGTGACAAGTGAGTAAATTGGAGGAGGGGAGGACTAGAACCCAGGTGCTGACCAAGGCAATGTGCTCTCCAGGGAATAAAGAAAACTGTAAGATAACATACAGTAACTGGAAGAGAAGTTCTTTTGCACAGTTATGGTGTCCGGAACTCTCTATTTTCAGTTAGAAGCCGCTGTATTTGAAGTCAGAGTGTTTTTTTGCTTTCTGAGACAAGATTCAGGCAATAGGATAGCTAAAATGTAACAGAGAAAAAGACAGTGAGAGGAGGGATCAACAACTGAAGTAAAATAAAAAGGTACACTTCAACAGAGTTGTGGCAACATAAGCAGTAGGCAGTTTTAGAGATATGCAGTCAGTTAAAATGGCACATGCATAATCTACCATATAATACATTGTTTTACATAATACGTGCTGAAATTGAAGTTGTTGCAAAGCACTGATGAGCAGTAATTGACAAAACTGGGGACTGCCTCTATCACTGTATAATACCATTAAAAATGACTGTTTCAAAACACAACAAAACAATACTTTCAGCTCCAAGTAACATGCATCAGAACTGGGAATGGTATAACCAAGAGGTCTGCATCTAAAATGGGATGAATAGACTAAACCAAATTGGTAGCAGAGATATTTAGCAGGGTAGTGTATAAGCATAGACGCCGGTTCAAAGCAAAGATAGGCAAGCCATTTCATCAATGTTCAATACTGCACTCAAGCTAAGCTAATAGACAACATTTTAATGCAGAACATTGCAACAAGTGTACAGCAAACACGAGAGCAAAGTACAATACTTACTGGAGAGACGCAACACACCAGGGGTACTGTACAGCAGGGTAATAGAACTGACAATGGCACCCAGACTGCAGCTAGTATTTAAAAGCTCATATTGGCTGTAGGAGTAGAAAGAGAGGATTAAAAAAGACAGTGGACTTTGGAGTACGTGTCATAAATCAGAGCCATCATATGCAGTAGAAGGCTATCTGTTTGCTGTTGGTTTGAAAACGACTTGTATTGTGGAAAGTGAGTAAATTGGAGGGGGAGGACTAGAACCCAGGTGCTGACCAAGGCGGTGTGCTCTCCAGGCAATAAAGTAAATTGTAAGGTAACATACAGAAACTAGAAGAGAAGTTCTGTTGTGCAGGTATGGTATCTGGAACTCTGTATTTTCAGGTAGAAGCCAGCATAGTTGAAGTCGGGGTGTTTTTTGGTTTCTGAGACAAGGTTAAGGCAGTTTGATGGTGGAGAGAGACAACATGCCTGGGGTGCTGGACAGCAGGGAAATAGAATTCTTTGAAGTAGGAAGACCAACAGTTAATTTCCTTATATGTTTAAATAAATCCCAGAAAAAACATTATCACATGAGCCTGGCAGTTTGGAATTTTGAAGGTACAAGAAGCAGAAGAATAAATGTTTTCCTTAAATTTTCAAAAGCTTTCTTATCCTTGTCAGAAGGAATGTGATGAGCATTTACAAAGTGTTTGACAGCAGAAAGTTTTGTCAGAGATCAGTACAGGCTCAGACATAGGATTAGAAAATAAATATTATGTGTCTGACGTAGCTTATATAATCTATAAGATATTTTAAGGTCAGCAGGTAGATGCTGGTAAAAACAGAAAAACAGCTACAGGCCGAGAAAAATCCAGTTTTAAGAAATCATAAAATCTTGCTGGGATACTGCAGTTTCACTCTGTTCCCACTGAAAGATGATCAGCTTTAATAATTGGCTCAATTACTGGTGTCATTCTAGGGGGATCCAATGTCTGTCTGCTTGGGATGACATGCTGGACAAGCCACGCTGCTTTGCAAGGGATGGAATGCACCTGTCACCCCTGGGCTTCCGGATATTGGCCAAGGCTCTTGCCACCCCCATAGTGCCTTTTTTAGGCAAGGCTCAAAAGACAAACCCACCACCTTAGAAAACAATAAAGGAAAAAAAGTAAGGGTAATGCTGCTCAACGCCAGAAGTCGAAATCTCAAGATGCAGGCTCTCTAAGCACTCCTCAGTATGAAGAGCATCGATGTCTGTGCAGTAACTGAAACCTGGTTCAAGGCTCCTGAGAACACCCCAGCCCTACCAGGTTATACCTCGTATCATGCATTTCGGCCCCAAAACCTGGGCTGAACCACAAAAGGAGGGGGAGTGTCCATATTAATTAAAGACACCCACACCTCCAGGTTAGTGGCAACGCACGAAGCATCGGAGACCATCAATGTGCAACTAACCGTAGGCAAAACTGCTATACAACTTGTAGCATGCTACAGACCACCCTCTCAATCTCAGGAACTCCATTCAGCCTTCCTGAAGACACTGGAGGATATGAATGTCTCACCAAATACCATCATATTGGGAGACTTCAACTAGCCAAACATAGACTGGGTGCATTATTCAAGCCCCAACACCCTAGCCCAAAGGTTCTTGGAATTCATCAACTCAAATGCGATGGAACAACTAGTCACCTCCCCCACAAGGGGAAGTAATATACTTGACCTGATCATCACAAACATGGGGACAAAATGCTCAACACCAGAAGTATACCCCTCACTAGTGAGATCAGACCACAAACTAATAACCCTAGATATTCATATCCCACCTCCACCCCCAGCACAAAAGACCACAGTGAGAAACTTCTCAAAAGCCGACTTTACACTCCTTAGGACTGAAATGGTATCCTTCAAGCCCCCTGAGCCAGTGGAAACCACATCCCACACTGCTGAATCCTTCACAAATGCTTTCTACGGACATCTCCAAGAATGCATGGATCATGCAATCCCAAATAAAACCAAGACCATCTCCACCAAAGGCAGGCGTCCTATCTGGTGGACCCCAGCCATAAACAAACTTTATAACAAGAGAAGGAAGCTACTGCAAGACAGAGCAAAATCCCATAAAGGGAAGGCATCTCTGATCAGCACTAGCAAAAAACTACGTTCGCTCATAATATCATCAAAGGCCAACTTTGAGAGAAAAATCGCTAAGGACACTAAAGATAACCACAAGGCCTTCTTCAGTTATGTTAGAAACCTGGGCGGAAACCCTCAGATATGCTCAGAGTTAGTTCATAACGGCAAAAAATACACTGAACCCACAGATTTTGCCAACATACTGGCATACAGGTTCAGTGCAAATTTCTCCCCTCCCTCTCCCCCAAAAGATGAAATAATTATCTCAGCTGAATGCAACCTCCCTGAGATCTCAGATGTCCAGGTGAGAGCTGCTCTCAGCAAAGCTAAAAATACAGCATCCATGGGACCAGACGGTGTCCCGGGTTGCGTGCTATGTGAACTCCTAGAGGAGCTAAACCCGCACATAAAAACACTGTTTAATCTTAGCCTTGCTACAGGATACGTCCCTGAACACTGGTGTACAGCAACAGTGGTCCCACTCCACAAAGGTGGCACCTCTACAGACCCTGGAAACTACCGCCCCATAAGCTTGACCAGCCTGGTCTGCAAAGCTATGGAAAGGATCATTATGGAACTCATAAACAAAGACATCGGGGACCTACAGACAATTGACCCTACCCAGTTCGGCTTTGTAAAAGGCGGATCCTGCCTTTTAAACCTGGTGGACTTTTTTGAAACAGTCACTAGAGCCATTGATGAAGGCAAAGCAGTTCATACAGCCTACCTGGATCTGGAAGAAGCCTTCGACACAATACCCCACTCAGGCATCATAGACAAGCTCAACAGCTTAAATGTAAACCCGTTTGTCACAAGATGGGTTGCAAACTGGCTAAAGGACAGAACCCACAAAGTCAGAATAGCTGGAGCTATGCCAGACTCTAAGCCAGTCACAAGTGGAGTCCCACAGGGCTCTGTCTTGGGACCCCTCTTGTTCGGCATTTATTTCTCAGATGGTGCAGGCAAACATAGGGGGGTTGTGGCTGACAAAGTTCGCAGATGACTGCAAACTAGGCGCCATAGTCGATACACCAGCTGACACATGCATCCTTCAGAAGGGCCTCACAGAAACAGACGACTGGTGCCAGAGTCATGGCCTTAAACTAAATGCCAAAAAATGTATAGTCATCCCCTTTGGAAAAAACAAAGTACCCACAAATTACCACATAGGTGATAATCCATTAAGTACGGAAAAAGTAATCAGAGACCTGGGGACCTAAGTTGACAGTGACCTCTCATTTGACACCCACGTCGCCAAAGTGGTTAGAAAGACCTTCTACCTTGCCCACCTTATCATGAAGGGATTCACATCCAGATCTAAGGATGTCATTGTACCCTTATATTCCTCCCTTATCAGGCCTATGATTGAGTATAATGCCCCATTTGGTATGTACCTCACCCGGCACCTGCAGCAGCTGGAGAGACCCCAAAAGTACCTTACCATTAGGATCAAGGGTCTTCAGCATATGTCATATGCTGCCAGACTAAAAAAGCTCCAGCTCTATTCAGTAGCATACCGCCTGCTCAGAGGTGATCTGTGCCTGACGTACAAGGCCATGTTCAATTCGGAATTAATGGACATGCTCCACCTCAAAAAATCCAAATCCATCAGAGCCACGAGAGCTAAAGATCTAAACCTCAGCACAAATATGAATAGGACACGCTGGAGGGACAGATTCATAACCCAGAGGCTTCTCGCACTCTGGAACAGGATACCAGTCCATGTTAGGCAGAGCCCCAGACTGACTCTTCAAGAGAAACCTTGACGAATGGATGGGTGATCGTAGGTTTACCCCGGGGGGTCATCTCTGTGTCATTGCTAGACAGAGGCACAGTAAACTAAATTTAATTTGTACACTTTTGTATAATTACAATGGCGAAAGCCACATACACTTTGGCTAGGCTTATAAATGCCCTAGGGCAGATAGCCTAGTACTATACTATGAAACAACTCTTTAATTATGGAAATGTTTCCAGAAAAGAAAAACTATACTGTGGGGTCAGAAGTATCACTATCTTCAGAATCAGGGTCAACTTCCTGAGGAGAATTGATGGACACAATTCCATCGCAGTTTAATCCCTGTTGTTGTTATTGAGAATTGGTAGCAGAAAGAGAGGAAGGGCATTCTTTTTCTTTTACTAGTCAGTGAGGAAGCAGAGTTTAATTTATTAAAGGCTTGAAATAAGCCCCTACTAAAGCCTTATAAAATTTTCTTGTCCAAAGTTAGGGTGATGGAGAAGGTAAATGTTTAAATTTCTGTTTCTTTTTTCCTTTTGCTACCCTTATAAACAGACTGAACCAAGGCAAGGACACTAGCCAGGGATTCATATATCTTACCCTGACTGTGGTAAAACATCACCCACCCCCTCTGCCAACACTAATGAGAATGGTTCTGCTACACATGCGGAGGGCATCCCCACAGGCACACTGGAATTGCCGAACCTCGGTCCTTAGTGGGTTTTTGAGGAGCTACACAACAGGGATCCAGGGAATATGTGTGGTCTGAGGATCCAGAAATGTTAACAGCAGAGTTACACATTGGTGACAGATGCTGAGAAGAACCATGCTTAATACACACAGGCTCCTCAGAATTTTTTTTTTCTTTTACGTGTGGATGCTGGAGGGAAGAACCAAAAAGACAGTATCCTGCTTCATGGTTCAGCTGAAGAAACATGGCTAGCGGAGCCTAGAAGATTCCATGAATATCCTGATAGGAATCTCATTGTTGTTTAACAAATGATTAAGTGATAAGCTCCAGAATGAGTTTTCCCAGACCCAATGTACAGTAGCTTACACAACTTAGTTAAAATTACTTATTAAAAGTGATTTTGAACTAGTTTTCCTCAAAAAAATTATAATGGAAAGTAAAAAAGTTTTCTGGCAAAATGTTTCATGACAGTCCTTAAATTTGTAAGTCCTAGCTAAAATAAACACTTTTCTTAAGAAATAAAATAGTTATTCTTGAAACAAAAGTTGTTATGGAAGGCTTTCCCAGAAGCATACTTCTCTGCCTGGCCTTGAAGAAGTGTTAGAAAACCATTGATCCCGCTAAGCTCACAAGAGGGAGCACACTACAAATGCAAGAGAATTCAGTCCCTAACCACTGATTTTATATGAGTCTGCTCAAGCCCTTCAGGGGTTCGAGCATGTGCAAAGCATACTAAGGCTTTAAATACTGGCCTTATTATCATATCCTTCGTAGAATTTAATCCGTGCAGCCTAGGCTACTGCAGCAATGATCTGCTGGTGATGTATGCTTTTTATTATTTCTAACACAGTGTTAAAAAATACTTCTGAGTACACTAATTAAGTCAAGCAGTAAAATGGATATGTCTGACTACTTCAGGACATATTAGCACTTCATAAAAAAGGTCATATGTGCATCTATGGTCATTTAATGAAACTCTTCTTATGACCAATCAGAGCAGATAAGACATAACCCAAAAAGGCACTTAAAATGTTGGGTATATGTTTTCACCCTTCTGTGTATTCTTTAACATAAAATTCTTTATTTGTTACAGAAGGAATGCTAAATTCACTTGTAACATGAAACATGTAAAAGAAAAATCACGTTGTGGTTTTATTGCAAGTTTAACTTCCTTTCTCTAACTCTTTAGAGGGCAATAGGTAAAACAGACATTTTATGAAATCAGGCAGACTTCCTGTTCTAGGATTTTGGTAAGAGAGTGCTGTTGTCACTGGGTGACCTGTTGACTGTCTGTCACATGCTGAAGTTAAAAAAGATGGAATGCTCACGGCAAAACGTATTGGGTCACTTTACTGAGCTTTGCTTTAGTATTTAAATCGCAATGTTGTTTTAGTTTTTAAATCACAGTTCCTTTACTTGACACAGTTTGACACTATACTTATGGTTAGCGAAGTAAGAAACGATATGATGAGTTTTGGCAATGCCATTAGTTATCCTTGGATTTTTACAGGCATAGCATTGATACATTTCCCAATGTTGTTTTCCACAATGCCTCTCGAGTACTTTTCTGAAAAGGGAAATGCTAAGAACATTCAGTTCTCAGAGTTATTTCCATGAATTGTGAAGTCATCCTGATGTCAACACTAGATGCATGTTTTAAAAGCAGCAGGCTATTGGCTGCAGTCTGTGAAGTTGTGTAGTTTGAAGTCACTCTGCAGCTGTTATTTTTGACAGAATTGTATAGACTGCGTTTGCATGCCTAGGTGAGTTTAGTCTGTGAAAATTCTAGGAATCATAGATGTTAACCTCCTTCCTAACAATAAGTGATAATGGCAGATGAAGTGTTAGTTGACCGTTGATCCTGAAATAAGCAAAATGACACACAGTCTCAAAATCATGTGCCCTTATAAAATACTGTCACTGTCTACTTAAACAAAGATACTAGAGAATAAAATTGCTGCAAACATGCATTTTCCAAATAAAAACAGGAATTTTGTAGATGTAACAGCTGGCATTATTTGGTGAACATAATTTTAATTTTTTTGTATCAAAATCACACATTTTACATCAAAAAGGGAAAGCATTTTAATGCTAAATCTGTCATGGCCCTGAAAATCAGGGACAGCTGAGAAGCTTGCCTGGATTGTGTTTTCAAGTATTTGGATTATTTAATTCTCAGAAGAGTCTCAGTTAACTGTCGGTGCAGAAGTCACGACTATCTCAGTTCAATTAACAATCTTTTTTTTACGATGGACTGACTTGAATTGTATTTGCAATCTTATACAATAGTTAAATTGCTTGTATCTCACAGCTTGTTTCTCGTTTTAGGCAGTTCCTAGTTTGCAAAGTGTTATGCTCTTGTAGAATTAAATTGCTGACTGGCTTGTGCTGTGTAATGTGATTGTGAAAAGCTTTTTTGTTTGATCTGTTAATTAGCCGTATGAGTTAGGGGTTAATTTATGTTCAGTCCATTAGGAGCAGAGTTTGGTTTATTGACGTCCTTTATTGTACGTGCTCAAACTGTTTTGCTTGTAGATTTAATTAATTAGTTTAACATTTGTTAAATGGATAAGTGGTGTGAATCCTATGAAGCCTTTTCAGATGTAACACAGTCCTCCATGTACAAAATAAAAAACAAACTTTATATTACGTCTTTATTTCTACATAAAACATTAAAAAACCTACACCTGTTTGGATTTAAGTATAATAACTCATTATAAACCTCATAGTATTTAGTCAAGAAGCTGCAGATAGCTTATTACAGAATGGTAATTCCTCATGACGTATGTACGGTCCCTGTTCACACTTCGAGTCATTTTGCTTATTACATTTGCTGTTTCATTAGCTGTACTGCCAAGCAGCAGGCTTGTACGCTTGATTTGCATATCTGAATGGCACATCAGTTTAGCAGGTAATTTTGGAGCCATGACAAATAGGGTCTACAGACATTGTATGTTTTGGGGAGGAGGAGTGTGATGGATGATAGTCATGTGACAGGAATGTGAAAGTCACTCTGCTTATCAGGACTACCATTTGTGGAAGGAAACTAGCATGTGTCAACGGGAAAAAAGACTGCTATGTTTTCCTGTGGAATGAGACCAGAGACTGGAAAAGTGCAAATAGATCAACGTGAAAGTTTAAAAAACAAAAAACAAAAAAACACTATAACTCTTGACTAAATGCAATAAACATTCACTTATTTGTTTTCAGTACCTGCTTTAACAACTTCACGATCAGGGGCAGCAGCAACATTTCTCAATTGGTATCAAGAAATGACCGGTCCTGGGTGTGGTAACATTGCTTCACATACGTGTGTGTGTGTATATATACACACACACACACACGCGCGCACAGTTAGGAGTATCTCGATTTCATCTGCCTGCATGACTTTATAATTTAGTAGGAAACCAGAGACCGCACTAAGACTATACAAGCACAAGGGCAGAACACAAACTCCGCACACGAGTCATTCAATATAGAGGCTGAAATAGAACCAAGCTTTGTAAAGCACTAATAGAAGTCACTGTACCACTGTGCATACTACTGCAGGAAATAATATTACTGTTATTGAGTTTCAGATTTATAATTTCTTATGTTTGTCACAAGAAATAATTTTATTATGATCAGATGAGTAACAGAAAAGATGGAGGCACAATTACATGTGGGGAAAGTTTTTTTTTTTTTATGTAATAAGGTTGTTCAGAACTTGTGCACGTGTATGTATTTGTGGAAGTTATCTGTAAAAGGGAAACGTCAAATTTGTAAAGTTAGTATCAGCAAACATAAAATGTTTGAATGCTCTTCAATGAAAGTAACTTTGCCAACAGTGGAGCTTGCCTCTGTCTCCATTTTTGTCTGACCCTGTTCATAGGTGTTTACTTGGATAACGACCACAAGGGCCGTTTTAAGCCTAGCCATGCATCTCAAATCTCTGATGAGTTCCGATACCCTTGATAAGTGTAAGCATGGACCTGGGAGATGAACTATTTACAGGTTAACTGTTTGCATTAGAGACATAGATGCCAAATCGGGAATGAATTTCCAGTTTCCCATCCAGTTGTCCAAGCTGCATTTGAATTGGATTAAGGAGAAACTCTGCTTCACATGGATGGGAAGCCAGTTCCATAGATGGGGTAGCCTCTGGGATATATACCTATCTCTTCAGCAGGTCTTATTTATATCACAGGCAAGGTTTAAGTCTTTAGAATAGGTAATTCTGGTGCTGTTTGTTTTGTGGATATGCAGGAAGTCCATCTGAGTGGGGTCTGACAATGCCTTGTATGCCAGGCATAGATCTCCCCTCAAAAGGCTGTAGGAATCAGAATACAGGAACTGAGCCTTGAGGTGGTCTGCATAGGACATATTGGTTACACCCTGTATTCTTTAAGTGAGGAACCTCTGTGGACATTCCAGTTGTTGGATATGCCTGGTTAAGTACATACCAAATGGGGCATTGTACTCAGTGATAGGTCTGATGAATGCTGAATACAGTGGAACAATGACTTCCTTGGACTTGGATGCCATAACTTTGTTTATAAGTTGCTCAACATAGAATGATTTCCTCACCACTGTAGACATGTGATGATCAAAGCCTAGATTACTATCTATGTGTGTCCCTAAGTCCCTGACTAGTGGGTCAATGCTAAGAGGTGTGTTGTCAATATGATAGTTACCAGGGATGGATGACTTCCCAAAGGATACTATTATGCATGTCTTGGCATTTAGTTTTAATCCATGGCTCTGACACCAGTTGTTTGCCTGTGTCAGCCCCTCCTGGAGAACATTTGTGTCAGTGTAAGATTCAGTGACAGCTTCTAATTTGCAATCATTTGCAAAGATAGTCAGCCAGAGACCACTGACATTGGCCTTGACTTCTGAGAAGTAAATGCCAAAAATGAGCGGTGCAAGGACTGATCCCTGAGGGAATCCACTTGTGACTGGCCTCTTTGTAGAGGTGGACTCCCCAATTCTATCTTCCTGTATCTTGTCTGTGAGCCAGTTGGCTGTCCACTAGGTGACATACGGGTTTGTACCTAACCTCTTGAGTTTGTCAACAATGCCAGAGTGGGGTATTGTGTCAAATGCCTTGGCCAGGTCAAGGTAATCAGTGTGAATGGTTTTGCGCTCATCCATTGCTTTGGTGACCTCAAAGAAGTCCGCCAGGTTGAGTAGGCTTGATCAGCCCTTGAAGAAACCAAACTGGGATGGGTCCAGTGTTGGAGGTTTACTGTATCTCTGTTGATCATCTCCATGATAATTCTTTCCATGGCTTGACATATAAGACTAGTGAGACGTATGGGTCTGTAGCTTCCAGGGTCTGCAGATGGCCCACCTTTGTGCAGAGGAATTATTGTTGCCTTTCTCCATTCATGAGGCATGTAGCCTGTTTGGACGCTGCAGTTAAATAGGAATTCCAGAGGCCCTGATAGGTCATGTTTCATGCAATTTAGAAGCATCCTGGGATATTATCTGGGCCCATTGATGCAGTGCTCTTGGTCTTAGAGAGAGCATTAAGGACCTGTTCCCTAGTGATAGTAGGGGGAGTTATATTTGATGATATTTCCTGAGGGAAGGTTGAGGGGGAGAGAGGAGTAAAGTTGTAGCTAAATTTATCAGCCAGGAGGTTTGTTATATCTTCTGGCTCAGTATAGGTGGCTCCATTTACAATGAGCTCTGCACACAGCTGTGTATTGCCTTTGAGGTTGTGGACATAGCTAAAGAATGCCTTGTGGTTGTCCTTGGCCTGGAAGGCCAAATTTACCTCAAATCTGGCTTTGGTAGATTTTATTTATCCTGTCTGTTGTTTGTTCAGTTTTATGAGAGTGCTTTATCCTGCTGGGTGCTGCACCTCCTAATTTTTGCCGTGATTTTTTGTCTCCTGCTATACAGCTGATTCTTCTCTTCCGGCTGCTCCCGTTAGGGGTTGCCACAGCGGATCATCTGTTTCCATTTCTTCCTGTCCTCTGCATATTGCTCAGTCACACCAACTGCCTGCATGTCCTCTCTCACCACGTCCATAAACCTTATCTTAGGCCTTCCTCTTTTCCTCTTACCTGGCAGCTTCATCCTTAGCATCCTTTTCCCAATATACCCAGCATCCCTCCTCAGCACATGTCCAAGCCAATGTAATCTCGCCTCTCTGGCTTTGTCTCCAAACCATCCAACCTGGCCTGACCCTCTAATATACTGATTCCTAATCCTGTCCACCCTTGTCACACCCAGTGCAAATGTTAACATCTTTAACTTTGCCACTTCCAGTTCTGACTCCTGCCTTTTTGTCAATGCAACCCATACAACATAGCTGGTCTCACTACCCTCTTGTAGACCTTCCCTTTCACTCTTACTGGTATCCGGCTGTCACAAATCACTCCTGACACTCTTCTCCACCCATTCCACCCTGCTTGTACTCTCTTCTTCACCTCTCTTCCACACTCACCATTACTCTGAACTGTTGATCCCAATACTTAAACTCATCCACCTTCGCCAACTCTACTCCTTGCATCCTCACCATTCCTCTATCCTCCCTCTCATTCACACACACACACATATTCTGTCTTAGACCTGCTGACCTTCATTCCTCTTCTCTGTAGAGCATATCTCTACCTCTCCAGGGTCTCCTCAACCTGATCTGTACTCTCACTACGGATCACAAGGTCATCTGCAAACATCATAGTCCATGGGGCCTCCTGTCTGATCTCGTCTGTCAACCTGTCCATCACCATTGCAAATAAGAAAGGGCTCAGAGCTGATCCTTGATATAATCCCACCTCCACCTTAAACGGATCTGTCACTCTCACTGCAGACTTCACCACTGTCACACTACCCTCATATATATCCTGTACCCCTCTTACATACTTCTCTGCCACTCCTGAGTTCCTCATACAATACCACAACTCCTCTCTAGGCACCCTATCATATGCTTTCTTCAAGTCCACAAAGACACAGTGCAACTCCTTCTGACCTTCCCTATATTTCTCCAACAACAGTCTCAGAGCAAACATTGCATCTGTAGTGCTCTTTCCCGGCATGAAACCATACTGCTGATCACTAATCATCACCTCCCTTCTTAACCTAGCTTCAACTACTCTTTCCCATAACTTCATGCTGTGACTGATTAGTTTTATCCCTCTGTAGTTACTGCAGCTCTGCACATCAACCTTATTCTTAAAAATAGGTACCAAAACACTTTTTCTCCACTCTTCAGGCATCCTCTGACTTTCGAAGATTTCATTAAACAATCTGGTTAAGAACTCCACTGCCATTTCTCCTAAGCACCTCCATGCTTCCACTGGTATGTCATCTGGACCAACAGCCTTTCCATTCTTCATCGTCTTCATAGCTGTCCGTACTTCCTCCTTGCTAATCTGATTCACATCATCCAACCTTCTCTCCCTCTCATTCTCTTCATTCATCAGCCCCTCAAAGTGCTCTTTCCATCTGCTCAACACACTCTCCTCACTTGTGAGTATGTTTCCCCTCACTATCCTTTATCACCCTTACCTGCTGTACATCTTTCCCATGTCGGTCCCTCTGTCTAGCCAATCGGTACATGTCCTTTTCTCCCTCTTTAGTGTTCAACCTTTCATACAACTCTTCATATGCCTTTTCCTTAGCCTTAGTTGTACAGCTGATTAATTGTGCAATTTCACTAAGTAATATGCTTAGGCAATGAATGTAGTGCTTTGTACAAACATATTAGCAGTACTAGTAGCCACACTTTTCACATTATGGTACTACAGATACTGAATGTTTCTAGGTGGGGGGGGGGGCAATTTAACTGAGTACCAAGAGTCAAAATGGGTAGTTGAACTAGCAGCACACAGGCCCCCAGGCATGAATGGTGTAATCCCGATAAAACCCACCTTAAAGATGAGAGGCGGATTCATTACTGAATTTGATTGGTTATTTGATATTTCAAATGTGATGTTTTAATGTGTATTAAGATGTCTGAAGAAGGGTGTATAACCTGAAAGTGCTTACTCCGTGTTTTATTTTATTAAATTACTTGTTTTACAGCCTGGCAGTCCAGATTTTTCTTTTTGCATTTTCGAATTTGACTTCTGAACCTTTGGTGTGAAGATTTTTCATTTATATAAATGTATGATTGCCTATATTATAAGTGATACCTCAATAAAAAAGTTTCTTTTTTAAAAAAATAATCATAATGTTTTTCTATATATTCTGCATTTACTATATGAATTTAAAATAAAATTACTTACTTGCAGTGCACTGCTGTTTTTAGGCTCATTCAAGCCTTATCACAGACAACTCATAAGGATAATTTACTTTTTTCTGTATACCTTTCCTTGAGTGTTGAATCAAATGTAACAAGTATAAGTATTTGTAAACTGAAATGTACAGCCTACAAGTATTTTGAATTCATTTTTTTACATGATATTGGCTTAAACTGCTCCTCTTCAATTTATTACTGATTATTAAAAATATAAAATACAGAGATATGTTGTACTTCAAGCATAATAGCTGTGTATTTGTGATGTAAAAAGTTTTTGTTTCAATGTTTTATTATCTCTCTAAAAAACTGTATAGCTTGGATTACAAACAGAGGTCAGTGTATTTGTCTGTAGTATATGTTAGTTGTAGTTTGCGTTTACATTTGGAAAAGATTGATGCCAACTGATAAAGTAAATACATTTTCAGTACCACCTCACATTCACAGCACATTTATGTGGTCTGCATTAAATGAAATTAATTTAAATTGGGGGCTTCTCTCTTGATCCATCTCCATTATGTTTGCTGCCATCATTCTGTGTTATATAACGAGGCAGTTCTGAAACACTGTCTGTCTGTCACCATGTCTTACAAAATGTTATTTGAGATATAAGCATGCATACATATATACATACAAATAAATATTTCAAGCACAAATGCCCTTCCAACCTGTCAGTGTACCAAAACAGTTGTTCCTATAATAAGTGTCCAGGCTGTTCTTATACATATATACACTAGTGCCTGCTTTAATGTAATTTGGTAGTCTGTTTATTGTCGTCTTCTAATGATAAAACTCTCACATAACTGACGTTCACATAACTGAGATGAAAATAACAAAACTTCAGAAACCTGAATGGCAGATTTCACCAGGGTTAGTAAATACATGGCCGACTGTTAACGAAACTTACGCCGATGTTAGTAAAGCCCACCTAGGTGGGGGGGCTATGCCCCCACACCCCCTAACTAAATATACCCACTCCGAGATCACACTACAGTGGAGAATAGGGCATGTTGGCCAAGTGTTTACTTACCCTAGTAAACAGTCGCCGTTCAGGTTTCTAAAGTTTCGTTATATTTGTCTTGGTTATGTGAACGTCGGTTATGTGAGAGTCAATCATTAGAAGTAGACCCATCTTTTCCATGCATCAGTTACCCTTTCAGACAACCAGTTAGTACACTTCAAATTCCTATACAATCTCCTAGATAGGTTGTCTGATAATTCTCTACTACTTTGGATAACACCAAACATTCGCAGAGGTAGTTTTTCTCTAAATCCCACATATAACTTAATAAGGTCTCCTCTTAAATACCTGTAAGAGACCATCTTCAAGTTCAGATATTTTAGTCTTTCATAATAACTTAAATTTTCACATCCATGGATACCCTTGGTATATTTCCGCTGTACTCTGTCCAGTTTAGTCACGCTTGTTCTCTTATAAGGTTTCCATATTGATATTCGCTACTCAAGTTTGGGTCTAATGTAAGTAACAATGACTTCATCGTTTCTGATTTCCTAGACTTTACAAATATTTTTATACAACCTGTAGTTATTCAAATATCATTAACCAGTTGGTTGATATAATTAAAAAACTCAAAGCTGGCTCTACCCATATACCCAGGTCCTTAAATTAATCTATTGTTTCAATCACTGTGTGCTGTATTAAATATTCACCTTTCAATTTATGTTTCACAAATATCATATGTTTAGTTTTTGATGTATTTATCAGCATGTTATTCTCTTTTGCCCAAATGGTCAATTTAGTTGAGTTCTTATGCAAACATGCTCTGTCTGTAACACATGTAATAGCTTACCCAATCTCAAGTCATCTGCATACAGAGTGTCGAACACCTCATATGAAAAAGGTAGGTTTGAAAGATGCAGTCTAAAAAGTACTGACCTAGGACAGAGCCCCCTGGGACACTCTGACTGCAACCAAGAATTACACCTGTCCAAATTATTTATTTATTTATTTAACAAGAAAGTCCGACTGGGTTAATGCCCATTTTCAGAGAAGGCCCGGGGAGAAAAGCTCCAGTAACATTCAATATTAATTATATTGAGTACATAAGTAGAGCACATCAGTATACCAACATTAGATAAACACCCTAAAACCTTTGATGAACACTACAGTCATAAATAAATATGCTAGTTTAAAGAATCAGTTGTATGACACATTAGTGTAACACCATTAGGAAGAGACCATAATAGCATATTGATAAATGGTACAGTTATATTATATCTAGATCTGAAGAAGTCCTTACACACATTAAAGGATGAAAGTGCTAATCAACAGTTTGGCTTCAGTGTGAATCCTTTCAGTTAGTTTTGTTTTTTTATTTCTGTTTCTTTCATATAGAAGTTTAGAGTTTAATGTACTAGAATACTTCTTTTTTAGTCAGTTTTCAGTTACAGTTATAATTATGTCTACTAATACAAAAAAACACCTTGACAATAGGTACAGGCAGGTGGATGATGGGAGAGGAAAAACCATAGCTGGGGAAAAGTGGTAGCAGAAAAGATAAGCAGAGAGGAAACGTGAGGGTGTGAAGAAAGGGACAGGCGGACACTGTTAAGTTAGAAAATACTGAGAAGTACTGAGGGAAGGAAATGTTTTTGGCTGAGCAGTTCTAGTACAACAAGGGGATCTAAGTGAGAAAGGGAGTAATGTAACACTGGAGATTATGCCAAGTAGAACGAAGAGGAGAAAGGGAGACGTCTGGGTATTTAGTAGGAGATAGAAGTTATAGACAGCGTAGACATAAGGATTGTTTGAGGGGTGTGATGTATGAGGCAGAATTGCTGTATGATACTTTTATGTCCTATTTGTAAACCCTGCAGCTGCCTGTCTTACCAAGCGCACATTAATACCTAGTTGTTTTATTTATTTATTTATTTATTTATTGCAGTTGGTTTACCAGGATAGTCCATTGGGCCATAAAGAACCCGTTTTCAATGGAGTCCTGGGGAGAAAAGCTCCAAAACAGGCAAAAATATACATGAAACAGTAGCAATATAGGTACAGCAGGTAGTAATGATAGTTATACAAATGAGAAAGGAAAATATTTAAAATAAAATAGTCCAAATACAACAATTAATACAGATTGATAAGGATATACAACAATACTACAGCAAATAAAGCAATTACACAATTCGAGAGGAATCATTCACACTGTGGAATTGTTTTAATTTATTGATCAGTGTTTTGTGTATGACTCAGTCAATTGCTGAAGTTAAATATATGTAAATTATATTACAGTACAATTTTTCATTCATAGCTGCTGTTGCATTGTTATCGAACATCATGTTACACGTGATGATAGATCTATTTTCAACATATGCATGCTGATATATGGTTTCAAGTCCCAACCTATCCAGTTCTGACAATAACTTATCCAGTATTACCTTCTCCATTATTTTCACTTAGACTTAAGGGTCTGTATGATTCTGAGTTTGTTCTACTCCCCTTTCCCTTAAAGACAGGTTTAATAAGTGCATGTCTCCAATCTTGAGGAATCTCCCCATATTTATATGACCTAGTGAATAATAGATGTAATGGTACTGTAAGTTCTTGTTGAAGTATTCTCATCTCATTATTATTAATTCTGTCTCTTCCTTGTGCTTTGTTTGGATCCAGTTTGCAAATTTTTTTTTCAGTATAGTCTGATGTCATTTCAGTATCGTTATCTGGATGTCACAACAACAACTTATCACCCCATTATAGAGCCAAACTGCTTTGCATAAGATTTTGTAGGCATAGCTATAATCTGTTGTGTCTGAAAATAAACTTTGGAATCTACACACAGTTTATCTATTTGTAAGTCCTTATTCCTTCCACATCTTATGTACATATAACATGATTTCCTAATGTGCTCAATATCTTTATATCAAGTTTCTTCAAATTGTTCTTGAGCTTGTCTCACACTATGTTTGATTTGTCTGTCCAGCTTGTTTATTTCAGTTTCAAGGTTGTAGTTGACCTCTTTTCCATCTCTTATGTTTTTTGACTTTCACTTTAATCTTGTTTTGTGGAAACATATCCTTCTGATGTTATATACCTAGATCTGATGTTAACATTTTGTTTTATTTTGTGTATTCAAACAATTTCTCTTTCAGAACTTTTCACATTCCTACTGTAGTTTTTCCACTGAATGCATCACTCCAGTCAGTTTTATATAGTGACTGTTTTGCTTCCCTATAATCTGTAATTAACCTTCTGTGCATTGGCTTTGATTTGAGTTTGGCAGAATTATCTAGTAACAAATTAACCTTTAATAACCCCTTTGATCACTGCACATCAGTGGTGCTAAAACTTGACTTAAAGTAACAGTAATTTCTGTAGAACACAAACCATGTCTAGTGTGTTCCATTTCCCAGTAGGCTTTTCTTACAGTCTGAAACATTTGTTGTGTCTGAATACATGTTGTGAATAATTTCCTTACAAATGTTGTTGAATCGGGTCTATAGTAGATGATCGAACTTCCAAAAGTTCAGCCGTCATATGGTCGACACCATATGATCGAACCTTTAAAAGTTTAAACATCTAATAAAAAAAAAAAACTACACAAATAACCTAACTGAACATTTTAGGCAGGGGGGCAAGCCCTTTTGCACCCCCCACACTCCCGGCTCTTTAAATATACCTACTCCGAGATCGCACTACAGTGCAGAAAAGAGAAATCTTCCCATTCTGCGCTGTATGGAGATCTCCGTTAAAATGTTTGAACTTTCAAAAGTTCTATCATATGGTGTCGACCATATGAGAATCAAACTTTTGGAAGTTCGATCAACTAATATAAACCCGTTGAATCAATATTATTCTAGTCTGTTTCTGGTAAATTTAAGTCCCCACCTAATATTATTCTTCCCTCCTGTGTTTCATGCAAGAAATGTATGAATTCCTCTAGGTCATCTGCACTTAACTTTGGTGGTCGGTACACTCCAACAATTATGTTTTCCAGGGTTGTCTTTATTGCCAAAATTACACAATCTATAGTATTAGTGTTATCACTGAGCATGTAATAATCTCAGGTCTCATAACTATCTTTAATCCTCATCATAACACCTCCACCTTATTTTTTGTTACAATGTCTGTTACAGTAAAAACATGTATATCCTAGCAGAACTGGTTTCCAGTCATAGTTCTCTAACCATGTTTCACAAACAATGACATCAGTCTTGTGGGAACGCAGCAAATTTGCCACTAAAAAAACACATCATCATTAATATTTCTAGCATTAGCAACCATCAGAGCTGTATCAAAAGTTGCTGTCTTTGAACTGTTAAATTTTTGATGTGGCAAAATATCTGCTGCAAAAATTCTCTCCCCTGATCTTGGCAAATGCACACCATCCTGTCTGTACACGTGTGTGATCAAAATTAGGTTTGGATGCTCTGCATATTTCCATTTTTTTAAAAAAAGGATATTGTTTTCATGTAGGTATTTACCCCCCAAAAATCTTTTAATTCATGGTGACCTGATTTTCTTTATGTACGTGATTTGTGAAAGTACGTCCTAACACCTGTACAACCTATACTACCCAAGAGGGCTGTAAGTTCCCTACTAACAGTCAGAGAGTCTTTGCAGATAGGTTTCCTTAATATATTATCTCTACTACTGTCTGCTGTATTGTATGGAAATTTATTAAAGCGTTACTTCCATGTATAGTGTCCTTTTTCTTTGTTAACACAGTAATGCTGGGGTAGAGACCAGGCTAAAGACCCAGAAGGTGACCTGTGAGAAACAGCAAGAGTTCAAGGATTTACTCAGGGCTCCAGCACCTCAGAAAGAAGAGTAAATATGTGGACCTGAAGAAGAATGTCAGCACCTCAAAACAGCATGTGTGTGGACGACAGAACAGATACGTGGCTGAGCCAGGCATAGAAATAAGGTACATAAGGAAAGCTGGTGTTGGAATGCAGAAGACCAGGAAGTCATCAAAAGAAAGAAGGAGTGCAGGAAAAATGAGAGATGAAGAAGATGGGCCAGGCTAAGGAGGAGTACTGGTTGACTAAAAAAGAGGTTAAGAGAAGAGTTGCAATAGCAAAGAACAAGACATCGGAGGCACTCTACCAGCTTCTAGAAAGTGACTGTAAATTACAGGTTGCAAGACAGTGACAGAAGGTTAAAGAAGATAGGCAGCCTTCATAAGGGATGCCAGCAACAAGCTGATGAGGTCACAGCAGGTGTGAAAAAGATGCTTGGTGAGATAGGGGAGAAATGGCTCCTGAGGGTACTCATAGCAGTGTGGGGAGAAAGGTGTAGCCCAGATGACTGGAGAATAAACATACTAGTGCCAGAGTTCAAGAACAAAGGGGACATTCTCAACTATGGGCAGTACAGATGTATAAGACTCATGTCTTGTTGCATGGAAGTTCTGGAGTGGGGTGGTAGGTAGAAAAATACACAGAGTAATAGAAAGTAAGATTGGTGATGAGCAGTTCAGATTCAGATCAGAATGCAGCACAACTGACCAGATGCTTGTACCGAGAAAGATAGTTGAGAAGAAGTTAGAGATGAGGACAGAGTCCATCTGCCATTCCTAGACTTGGAGAAAGCAGATTACAAGATCCCAAGAAAGCTGATTTGGGCAATTAGGTGGGGAAGTCCCAGAAAGACTGGTAGAATTATTGCAGGCTATGTACACGGATCCAATGACTCAAGTATGAATAGTGTTCAGACTCACAGAAGGGTTCCCATTGCATTATGGTTCAGTTCTGAGCTCACTGCTTTTCATACTGGTGATGGGCTACATTAACAAATAGGTCAGAGAGGACAGATCAAAATGGTTGCTGTATGCAGACAGTGAGGTATTACAGGCAGACTCCGAGCAAGAACTTTAGCAAAGAACAAGGGAATGGAATGCAAAACTGAAGGCACATGGGATGAAACTAAGTACAGAGAAGACAGTTGTAATGGCAGCAAATGGGGGAATCAGAAGAAGCTGAGAACTGAGATAGAAGGGAAATAGTGGAGCAGGTTAACAGCTTTGAGTATCTGGGGGGGTGGTTGAGGAGAAGGGAGGTCTGAATGAAGAGGTCAAAGCTAATATCAGAGGGGCTGCAGCCAACTGGCATAGAGTATCAGGTGTGTAGTGTTCATAGGTTAGTACTAGGCTATCTGCCCTAGGGCCTGTATAAGCCTAGCCATAACAATTCCCTGGCTATTTCTTCCCACAATATTTACTTCCCTGGACCCCTGTCTAGCAGGGCGACTGACGTGATCCCTGGGGTAAATTTCCTATCTCCCATCCAGTCATCAAGGTTCCATTTGAAGAGGGCCAAGGAGTTGCTCTGCTTGACATGTATGGGCTTGACATGTATGGGCAGTCTATTCCAGAGTCTGGGGAGTCTCTGGGTCAGAAACCTATCCCTCCAGCATGTTTTGTTCATTGTGATGACAAGGTTTAGGTCCCTGTTGTGTGTAGCTCTGATGGATTGGGATTTCTTTAAGTAGAGCATGTCCAACAGCTCAGGGTTTGACATGGCCTTGTATGTTAAGCAGAGATCGCCTGTGAGTAGACGATATGCCACAGAGTATAGCTGGAGTTTTTTTAGTTGGTCAGCATAGGGCATCTGCTTTAGGCCTGTGATTCTTTTAGTGAGGTATTTCTGTGGCCTTTCCAGCTGTTGCAGATGTTTTATGAGGTACATACCAAACTGGGCATTGTACTGTATAATGGGTCTAATGAGGGATGAGTACAGTGGGATAATGACCTCCTTTTTTCTGGATGAAAAGCCCTTAGTGATGAGGTGTACCACATAGAAGGATTTCCTCACTGTTGTGGAGATGTGGTTATCGAAGGTGAGACCACTGTCCACCTGTGTCCCTAAGTCTCTTATCACACTTTCAGTGTTTAGTGTACTGCCACCTATGTGGTAATTCGTGGATACATGTTTTTTCCCAAAGGAGATAACTATACACTTCTTGGAATTGAGCTTGAGCCCATGGCTCTGGCACCAAGCATCTGTTTCTGAAAGGCCCTTTTATAGAATATCCACATCATTTGTGGATTCAGTAATGGCTCCCAGTTTGCAGTCATCTGCAAACTTTGTTAGCCAGAGTCCCTTAATCTTGGCCTGTACTGCAGAGAAGTAGATGCCAAAGAGCAGCGGTCCCAGGACTGAACCCTGAGGTACTCCACTTGTCAGTTGTCTGGAGCTGGATTTGGAGTCAGCTACTTTTACAGTGTGGGCTCTGTCAGTAAGTCAGTTGGCAACCCATCTAGTGATGTAGGGATTTATGCCCAGCTTAGTAAGTTTATCTATGATTCCAGAGTTGTTGATGGTGTCGAAGGCCTTGGTGAGGTCCAGATAGGCTGTGTGGGATCGCCTTTCCCTCGTACACGGCTCTGGGGACTGATTCAAAGAAATCAGTCAGGTTCAGGAGACACGATCGGCCCTTCACAAACCCAAACTTGGTGGGGTCGAGTGTTTGAAGGTTGCCAATGTCTTTGTTTATAAGTTCCATGGCCTTGCAGATCAGGCTCATCAGACTGATGGGATGGTAGTTCCCAGGATCCAAGGTGGATCCCCCCTTGTGGAGTGGATAACTGTAGCTGTGTGCCACTTAGTGGGCATGAAACCTGAGGTGAGGCTATGATTAAACATGGCACTTAGATGAGGTGCCAGTTAATTTTGTAGTTTATGTAGTACACAGCCCGAGATGTCATCTGCTCCCATGGATGCTGTATTCTTAGCTTTGGAGAATGCGGTTTTTACCTGTGTGGTTGTGATTACTGGAATTTGGCAATCTTTCAGTTTTGAGATGGGCCCTTTAAGGGGTGAGAGGGGGGTGAAGTTGGCACTGAATCAATCTGCCAGGATATTGGCAATGTCCTTGGGATCAGTATTTTTAATGCCATTCTGTTGTAGCTCAGAGCAGATCTCAGCATTGCCATTTAGATTCTTGACATAACTATAGAATGCCTTATGGTTGTGTTTGGAATCTTTGGCAGTTTTATTTTCATAACTAGCTTTGGAGGATTTTATGAGGGATCTCAGCTTCTTACTGAGGCTGGTAAGAGATTTTTTTGCATCCTGATATTTTCCTCTTTTTTGCAACAGAATTTTCCTTATGTTGTATAGTTTGTTTATGACAGAGGACCACCAGATTGGCTTCTTTTTTTTGGAGGAGAGCATCTTAGTTCTATTTGGGATGGCAGGATTCATGCATGAGTGGATGTGCTCGTACAGTGCCTTTGTGTAGGACTCAGCAGTTGAAATTTCAGTTCCCGTCTGCATGGGTGTCATGAAGTTTGTAACTTCTGACTTGAGTAGCATGAAGTTGGCTTTGGAGAAGATTTTTATGGAGGTTTCCTTACTGGGTGGTGGGGGTGGGATGTGGATGTCAAAGTTGATTAGCTTATGGTCAGACCTAACCAACGAGGGGGTGAACACTGTTGTGGAGCATCAATTTCCAATGTTGATAATGACCAGGTCCAGGATGTTGGAGCCCCTGGTGGGACTATGGATTAGTTGATCCAGGGAGTTGGAATTTATGAATTCTAAGAACCGTTGGGCAAAGGTGTCAGTGCACGAGTAGTTTTCCAAGTTAATGGCAGGGTAGTTGAAATCACCCAGTATTAGGGTGTTTGGTTGTATATTAATATTTTCCAGTATGTTTAGAAAGGTGTAGTGAGAATCTTGGAGCATGATGTGGGATCTGTAGCAGGCTACAATTTGGATTGCAGTCTTACCTAGTGTTAGTTGCACCTGGAGAATTTTGGATGCATTTTGTTGAGCATCTAGCCTGGAGCTGTGAATATCCTTAGTAAATATGGACACTGCTCCACCTTTAGTGTTTTGGTCCTGGTTTTGTGGCTGAAAAGTGTAGTAAGAGTTGTAGCCTGGTATTGCATGGGTGCTCTCTGGAGCCTTGAACCAGGTCTCAATTACTGCACAGATATAGATGTTCTCCATTTTTAGGAGTGCCTCAAGAGAGTGCATTTTGAGGTTTAGACTTCTAGCATTGAGTAGCATTACCTTCAGATTTTTCATACTTGTACCTGTTATGGTGGTGGTTTTGTCCTTTGAGCCTTGCCTAAAAGAGGCACTATAGGGGTGGCAAGAGCCTTAGCCAGTAACCTGAATCCCAGGTGCGACAGGTGCAGACCATCTCTGGCAAAGCATCGTGGTTTGTTGATCATGTCATCCCAGGCAGACAGATACTGGATCCCCTTTGAATGACAGAAGGTATTGCAGAAGAATGCCAAAAAAGCTGAAAAGTTAGGTGTACAAAACAGTGATGCAACCAGTACTACTGAATGGCACAGAAACCTGGGCATTAAAGGCAAAACGGTTGAGGATGCTGGAGGTGATGGAAATGAAGTGCCTGAGACAGGTGGTAGGATGCACTCTGTGGAAATGAGGATATAAGAGCAGAAGCCAGAATATCTCCAATTCAAGAAAATATCAAAGAGCAAATTATGATGGTTTGGGCACGTGTACAGGAAAGCAGAGGAGAATCTGCTGAGGAAGATTTGGGACAGACAAGCACCCCCTTTGTGATAACAGTTCTTCAAAACTAACATTATGGACAGTTGGACAACCCCTGTTTCTCTTGCCAGCCTTGTTGACTTGAGTCTCCTGAGGCAGTGTGGCAACTGCCTTATGTACAGTGACAACCCCCTACCAATAACTCAGTCTAGTACAGAGTGTGAGAGATGCATCTACACCATAAATCTTGAATCCCTGCTCTCTAGCACTTGAAACAGTAACACTGAAGAAGTTGTCAACCCACCCACCACTACTCATGCACATAGAACCACTACTCATAGACACAGTATGCATCCAACACATAAATCAACATACAAGGAAGTTCTGTCAAACAACTTACCAAAATACCAGAGACCTTCAAAACACAAGACTTCTGCAACTAACATAGTTCCCACAGCACAGAAGACCCACAACAACACCAGTGTCTCAACTACCATTCCCTTAAGACGTAACACTAAAAAAAAAAATGTTATCACTGGAGACTACATAGTGAGACACACAGATGTCCTACTCACCAGGTTAGATAAGAAGAAAGTCACAGTCAGCAGCTTGTCCATTGCCAGAATTCATCAGATCATGCATGCACTCGGGTTTCTCAGCAACAACTACCATTGTGACTCTGTCATAGCTCATGGAGTTAACGACCTGAGCTACATCTCACTGGACTATATGAAGAGAGACATGACTGAGCCCCTCTGAGTATGTGTCCCAGGCAGGTATACCCCTACCCTCGCTTAGAATGATGCCACAGTATAAACAAAAAATGTTTGATTCTATAATCTGCTTAGTTTTCATTGTCATTCAAAGAGGGATCCAGTTTCTGTCAGCCTGGGATGACAGGGTCAACAAACCTCACTGCTTTGCCAGAGATAGTTTGCACCTGGCACCACCAGGCTTTTGGCTGCTGGCAAAGGCTCTTGCCTACCCCATAGCCCCTTTTTTAGGCAAGGTCTCAAAAACAAAATTGCAAATGTGAAAATTGCCAGTCATAACAAAATAAGGGCCATGCTGCTAAACACTAGGAGCCTAAACCAAAAACTCCACATCCTGGAAGTACTCCTATCACTGGAGGATGTAGTTGTCTGTGTAGTCACAGAAACCTGGCTGAAGTCCTCAGAGAATACCCCAGCCTTGCAAGGCAACAGTGCCTTCGACACCTTCAGACCAGAAAACGAATGTGTGAGAACCAATGGAGGTGGTATTTTTATCTATATTAGAGATAAATTCACTTTCCGACTAGTTAGAGCAGACAACTCCAGAGAGTTACTGCAAGTTCAGGTTACTGTGGGTAAGAGCCAAGTCATAGATAGTTATAGACCCCCCTCCATGAATCATGATGTGCACAAGGCCTACTTGCCCAAACTGGAGTCAATCCAAATATTGCCGAGCACTCAGCTCATGGGGGATTTTAATTGTCTCACCATCAGCTGGGAAACCTACTGTAGCCGTAACTCACTAGTGCAAAAGTTCCTTGACTTTAACTCAAATGCCCTGGAACAAATTGTTCAAACTTCAACAAGAAGAACAAACATACTAGATTTGGTCCTCACTAACATGACAAACAGATGCGTCACTGCAGCTGTCAGACCCTCATTCGTTAAATCTGACCACAAATCAGTTGCCTTCAGTCTGGCATTAGCATCAGAACTTGCAAAGGGTAAAGTCAGACTAAAAAACTTCACCAAGGCAAACTGTACCCTTCTAGAGGAAGATATAAACATATTCAAATTCTCACCCCCAGCTGAAAGTGGTAACTACACCAAAGCTTACACTAAAGCCTTGTACAATCACTTGTGTACGTGTATAGACTCAGCTGTTCCAGAAAGAATCAATCCAGACACCCAAGTAAAAACAAGCACCCACCCTGGTGAACATCCAGCATCAACAAACTTTTCAACAAATGCAAAATGTTGCTGTCTAAGAAAATTAAAGTATGGCCCAGCAATGGAAATGCTCCCTCCTCAGCCTCAACAGGCATATAAGATGTCAAATCCTCTAAGGGTAATGTTGAAAAAAACTTAGCAATGACAGCTAAGGATAACCACAAGGCCTGTGACAGCTACATATGTCACCTAAAAGGTTGAATTCAGGCATGTGCTGAACTAGTGACTAACAGTATCTTATGCACACACACACACACACACACACACACACACACACACACACACACACACACACACACACACACACACACACACACACTGAACCTGCAGAGGAAGCAAACCTGCTGTCGGAGAAATTTTGTGAAAAATTCACTCCCTTATCTCCTGCAAACTTACCACAAATCTTGCCCCCAACTGCCCCCCACCCTGCATATCTGAGGAGCAAGTCAGTAAAGCCTTGTCTAAGCAAAAAAAAACAGCCTCTGTGGGGCCAGGTGGCATCGCAGGTTGTCTAAGCAAACTAAAACATGAACATCCCATTAAGTACCCTATTCAATCACAGCCTATATTCCTGTGGAATGGAGAACAATAACAGTTATTCCCCTCCACAAAGGTGGCTTAGCAACAGACCTGTGGAATTATATACCCATAAGTCCGACCAGCTTCATCTGTAAGGCCATTGAACTCATAAATAAAGACATAGGTGACTTCCAAACCCTGGATCCAACCCAATTTGGCTTCATCAAGGTCAGATCCTGCCTGTTAAACCTAGTGAATTTCTTGGAAAATATGACCAGGGCAGTTCTGTGCACGCAGCGTATACTGGATATAAAAGTGTACACACCCCTGTTAAAATGCAAGGTTTTTGTGATATAAAAAAATGAGATCACAATAAATCATTTCAAAACTTTTCCCACTTTAATGTGACCTATAACCTGTACAATTCAATTGAAAAATAAACAAATCTGTTAGGGGAAAAACATAAAAAAATAAAAAAATGTACAATAAGCTGGTTGCATAAGTGTGCACATCCATAAACTAATACTTTGTTGAAGCACCTTTTGATTTAATTACAGCATTCAGTCTTCTTGGGTACACACACGCCATCAATTAAAGAGACTCTGATTAACCCCAAATAAAGTTTAGCTGCTCTAGTAGGATTTTCCTGACATTTACTCAGTTGCCTGCTACAGCAAAAGCCATGGTTCCCAGACAGCTTACAAAGCATCAAAGGGATCTCATTGTTGAAAAGTATCAGTCAGGAGAAGGGTGCAAAAAATTTCCACAGCATTGGATGTACCATGGAACACAGTGAAGACAGTCATCAAAAAGTGGAGAAAATATGGGACAATAATGACGTTGCAAAGAACTGGATGTCCCACCAAAATTGGTGAAAAGACAAGATGAAAACTGGTCAGGGAGGCTGCCAGGAGACCTACAGCAACACTGAAGGAACTGCAGGAATTTATCGCAAGTACTGGTTGTGTAGTACATGTGACAACAATCTCCAGTATACTCCATATGTCTGGGCTATGGGGTAGGGTTGCAAGACAGGATCCTTTTCTTACACAGAAAAACATCCAGGCCTGCCTAAAATTTGCAAAATAATACATCAAGTATCCCAAATACATGTGAGAAAATATGTTATGGCCTGATGAGACCAAGGTTGAACTTTTTGGCCACAACTCCAAAAGGTACATTTGGCACAAAAACAACACTTTACATCACCAAAAGAACATTATCACCAAGGTGAAGCATGGTGGTGGCAGTATCATGCTTTGGGGTTGCTTTTCTTCAGCTGGAACTGGGGCTTTAGTCAAGATGGAGGGAATTATGAACAGTTCTAAATACCAGTCACTTTTGGTCGAAAACCTTCAGGTGTCTGCTAGAAAGCTGAAGATGAAGAGGAATTTTACCTTTCACCATGGCAATGACCCCAAGAATACATCCAAATCAACAAATGAATGGCTTCGCCAGAAGAAAATTAAAGTTTTGAAATGGCTCAGCCAGAGCACAGACGTAACTACAGTAGAAAATCTGTGGGGTGACCTGAAGAGGGCTGTGCACAAGAGATAGCCTTGCAATCTGACTGATTTGGAGCGCTTTTGCAAGGAAGAGTGGGCAAATATTGCCAAGTCAAGATGTGCCATGCTGATAGACTCCTACCCAAGAAGTCTGAATGTTGTAATTAAATCAAAAGGTGCTTCAATAAAGTATTAGTTTAAGTGTGCGCACACTTATGCAACCAGCTTATTGTATATTTTTTATTTTTTATATTTTTCCCCTAACAGATTTGTTTTTCAATTGAATTGTACACTTTTTAGGTCACATTAAAGGTGGGAAAAGTTTTTAAATTATTTATTGTGGTCTCATTGTTTTATATCACAAAAACCTGGCATTTTAACAGGGGTATGTACACTTTTTATATCCACTGTACCTCGACTTGATCAAGGCCCTCAACACAATCCCACACTCATAAACTTGGCAAACTGAATGTACACTCCTTTGTTGTAAGATGGGTTGCCAGCTGGCTCTTGGACAGGTCAAATACACTAACAAAGTGGGTGACTCCATATCAATCAGCAGACCTGTCAACAGCAGGGTGCCACAAGGGTCAGTGCTGGGCCCCCTGCTGTTTGGTATGTACTTCTCAGAAGTTCAGGCCAAAACTTGGACGACTGCAAACTGGGTGTAATTATCAAATCCTCAAATTATATCAGTATACTCAAGTAGGGTCTCTTGCAGATCAGTGACTGGTGTATTAGTCATGGTCTCAAACTGAATCCAAAGAAATGCATCATGATTCCCTTCGGTAAAAACAATGTTTCTTCACACTATCAAATTAACAACAGTACCCTATGTACTTACGAAGTGGTAAGGGATCTGGGATCACAAGTTGACTGTGACCTAAACTTGGACCACCATATGTCTCCTATAGTAAGGAATGCTTTCTACGTAGCATGCTTGATTAGTAAAGGCATCACCTCTAGAGCAAAAGAGGTTATAACCCCTCTATAGTCATCACTAATCAAGCCCATAACGGAGTATAATGGCCCTTTTTGGCATGTTCTGTATAAAGCACCTACAGCAATTGGAGAAACCTCAGAGGTTCCCAGCTGAGAAGATCAAAGGTCTCCAGCATGTGCCTTACACAGACTGACTAATGTCCCTGTCACTATAGTCAGTATCGTATAGATGTGTTAGAGGAGTCCAATGGCTTATAAAGAAATCTCTGACTCAAACCTAATGAATTTGCTACACATTTGTAAATCAAACGGGAGTAGTGCCAGTCATTTCAGGGACCTAAATATGGCCTGCGACTTGAATAAGACATGCTTGAGGGACAGATTTGTCTCCCAGCAACTGCCGCGTCTTTGGAATTTACTGCCAATTCATGTGAAGCAGAGCACCTCTATGACACTGTTCAAAAGGAACCTGGACGAGTGCATGGGGCACCGTAAATTCTTACCTGGGATAGCATCCATGACCCTCTTGGACATAGGCAGTCATTACTAAATACAATCCTGGGTATTGACTGGAGTATCATTGGTATTACATTGGGATGAAACGGTTAGGCTTGAAATGACCTCCGGGTCGATAGTCTAGAGATCTCCTTTGATCCAGTGGTGGTGGTGGTGATGATTTATTGTGTTTTTAACATATTTCCTTTAGGCTTATTTCTTTAACATTATTTGCTCTGGCCTTGACCACTGTCATCTGTAGAGGAATTTGCTAAGCTTGTTGTACAATGACCCAATGACTAAAGTATGAACAGTGTTCAGACTCATGGAAAGGTTTCCATAGCATATACACAAGTCCAACGCCTAATTTCTAGTAAGTGTGACAAACCTAGTCACAGTATGTGTGACTTTCTGAACAACAGAACTTAGTTGGAGTATGATTCCGTCTCACTGCTTTTATTTAACAGCAGTACCTCCCATCCTGTTAGGAAACAACTGAGGATTTATCCTCAGCCAGCATATTGTACCCATGAGGGTGCAATCTGAGGGCATAAATACAAAAAAGATAGGCAAAATTATGGTTATATACTGAATTTAGTAAAAAAAAAAGATGTTTAAGTTTTTTCTTAAAGCAAGTCTGTTGGGCACATATGAAACTGCTTCCTACAAAGCTTTTTTGCTGATGCATTTTCACAGATATATGTAATTGGTTTACTTCATATTATCACGTTTTGTAACATATCTATACATAAGTAGTATACAGCTGTTCAACAGAAAGAACAGGTATTTCACAGATTTAATATATAAACTTCAAAACAACTAGCTCAACAATAGCTTTCACACAACTTGCTTCATCATCTTTAAAACTTGCAAAAACAGAGCAATTTAAATAACCTCATTCAGTGACATCATTCTCATTAACATAATCACATCTTAAAGGCAAACAAATCAGTGCCAATCAAACATCTTGGTTTAAAACAGTAAAAACATGCATTATTTCAGTGGTCGCATTTTTAAAAAGGGTTTTAAATTATACATTTCATTGAAACCTGGTAGCTGATAATGCCTTAAAATATTCATCCATTTTACATCTAGAGCTTCTGTTCTGCTTACCAAATCCCCACCTCTGTCACAGTTCTTAACCACTTATAAATCTGCAAATTTAAAGTGGTCTTTCATCATTCCCTATTGTATGCTTTGTAAACCATTTGCCTTCACTAAACTCGTTATGTCTGACGTATGTCCAATAATCCTTTCTTTAAGTTTCACTTGACATGGTAACCAACATAAAATCCAAAGTGAACAGAGAGTTAGCAAGAGCTGGAACCCAATGGTGGTAAATTTCTTTATTAAAAAAAGAACAGAAAAGCAATAGGCAAATTCAGTCAAGCGCTTTCATCCTGCTGTTGCAGGACTTCAGTTTTGATGACAAACCACATTAAGCACCCTAAGCCAAGATTCAAACAGGAGAAAGAGGAGGATTTGTATTATCCTTTACTTTGAAGTTTCAAACTTGCCAGCAGTGCCCTGGAGGCACTGAGTACATTTGGTTTCTTTTTCTGCTTAATGATATTTGTGTTTTACCGCTAATAAAATTACCTAATTTGGGCAATCAAGTAGCTGCATTTCTTGCTGTTAAGAAATGTTCCTCATTGCTGTGTCATACGGTAATTTCACATACCTTATTCTGCGCTTTATACAGGACTTTTTCTCCACTCTCTCCTCACAGCTCACCATCAGTTTTCCCACTGGGTCCTTTTCCATTCCTGGACTTAAATATACTCCGGTCCAGTAAAGTCACTGTGTTTCCTGGTACAGCATCTTGTTGCCACTGAGGAAGGCCATTTCCTTCCCCCATGCACACCTATTAAAGGCCAGGGGGGAGACATCCAATGGGGGGCATACAAGTGTAGCATGTTGCCTCCACAGCGGTTCGGACAGGGCCCTTTGTCTATTCCCTCTTTTGGAAAATGTACTCCTGCATGTCTCCAACCTGTACTAGGGATCAAATTCAAGATGACCCCCCCCCCCACCTGGAGTGGTATTCCTGTCCATAACATATCACCACATTAAACAAGTGTACCAATAATTGTACACTGCTTACCTAGGCTGAGGTCAGGGCTTTATTCCTCTTTGTCATGTTTATTTATTTATTTTATTTAACATTTGTTAACCGGGAATGTCCACTTGGAACAAAGCCAATTTTCAGTGGAGGCCTGGGGAGAAATGCTCGAGACACATGTCTTTGTAATGTGGGAGGAAACCGGAGCACCTGGAGGAAACCCACACAAACACAGGGAGGACATGCAGATTCCACACAGAAGGCACCCCAACTGAGAATCGAACCGGAGAACCTCTTGCTGTGAGGCGACAAAGCTACCGTTGCACCACTGTGCCATCGTTATTTATTTATTTGACATGTGTTTACCAAGAAAGTCTGACTGGGTCAGGAACCCATTTTCAGAGGAGGCCCGGGGAGAAAAACTCCAAATGATACATAAAAGTTAAGACAATTTACAAGAACAAGATAAAAAAAACAAGTATTAAAGCCCACATTAATAATTGAATACTAAATAAGTACAGAGAGGTGAATGCAATAATAAATACAAAATAAGTACAGAGAGGTAGATGCAATAATAAATACAAAATAAGTACAGAGAGGTAGATGCAATAATAAATACAAAATATGTACACAGAGGTAGATGCAATAATAAATACAAAATATGTACACAGAGGTAGATGCAATAATAAATACAAAACAAGTACACAGAGGTAGATGCAATAATAAATACAAAACAAGTACACAGAGGTAGATGCAATAATAAATACAAAATATGTACACAGAGTTAGATGCAATAATAAATACAAAATAAGTACAGAGAGGTAGATGCAATAATAAATACAAAATAAGTCCAGAGAGGTAGATGCAATAATAAATACAAAATAAGTACAGAGAGGTAGATGCAATAATAAATACAAAATAAGTACAGAGAGGTAGATGCAATAATAAATGCAAAATAAGTACAGAGAGGTAGATGCAATAATAAATACAAAATAAGTACAGAGAGGTAGATGCAATAATAAATACAAAATAAGTACAGAGAGGTAGATGATGATCTGTGTTTTTTAGGACATTCTGTGGTAATAGTTTCCACTGTTTGGCTACTTTGAAGGAAAAGAGAGTCACCAAAGTAATTATGGGACTTTGTAACCTTGAGTATAAATTTATCGGATGATCTAAGGGTCCTGGGGTTGGTATTTAGTTACACTAGGTTGGAGAGTGCAGGGCAGTTTTTAGGTTTATGGGTAATAGAGTGGGCAATGGTGAGTATAAGTTTATCGGATGAACTAAGGGTCCTGGGGTTGGTATTTAGTTGCACTAGGCTGGAGAGTGCAGGGCAGTTTTTAGGTTTATGGGTAATACAGTGGGCAGTGGTGAGTATAAGTTTATTGGGTGATCTGAAGGTTCTGGGGTTGGTATTTAGTTGCACTAGGCTGGAGAGTGCAGGGCAGTTTTCAGGTTTGTGGATAATACAGTGGAGAGCAGTGAGCTGATTGACCAATAACAGATTGGGAAATTCAAGCCAGTGTAGTTTTTGAAAAGCAAGGCAATGATGGGTCCTGTTGGGTATATTAGCAGCAAATTTTGCTATTTTGTTATAGCAGGAATCAAGTAGATGTAAATCAGACTTGTGCAGGTTAGTGAAAAGTTGAGAACAGCAGAGAAGAGTAAATAGGAGGTGGGATCTGGCTGTGGCTAGTCTGGCATTTTGAGTAAAGTAAGGTTTGGCCCTATATAGAGCACCAAGTTTGATGTGAACGTTTTTTACTGTAAGTGATATGTGTTTATTGAATGCTCGGTTGTTGTCTATTGTTTGGTTAACTGATTCTCTTACAGTGCCATTAGTGGAGTAGATGGAGAGAGGAGATGAGTTTGCCTTGGATTTCCTTCTGGAGAAGATCATTAACTTTTTTGTTTGGGTTTAGGATGAGTTGAAGTTCATTTAGGTAATTTTAAATATCTATAAATGATTTTTGTAGTTTATCCTGGAGTTCTTGGGGTGTGGGAGCAGAGCAAGTAAGAGTAGCGTTGTCAGCATATTGAATAATAGATGCAGATTTAGTGGCAGTGTTTAGACTATTTGTGAGTATAATAAATAGGAGAGGGCCAAGGATGGAATCCCAACAGAGACTGGGGGGCATGTGGAGAGTTTATTACCCTATTTAGTTGCCTGTTGTCAATTAGTAGGATAGCTAATGAACCACTTGAGAGCTGTAGAGTATAGGTTGAAGGAGGCTAGAATGTTGAGTAGTAGTTGGTGGGATATCATATCAAAAGCTTTGGACATATCAAGGAATATAGTAGAGACTAGTTGTCCATTGTTTTTGAGGAGGTTGATGTAGTTAGTGAGACTTATGATGGCTGTGGAGGTACTGTGTTTTCGATGGAAGCCGTGCTGTGATAGATTATTTGTAATGAGGTGGTGTAGGAGCTGCTTATAGATACATTTCTCTAAGATTTTGGCTAGGGGTGAGAGAACGGCGGTGGTCTATTAATTAGAGAGATCTTTAGATGAGCATACCTTGTGGGGGGTGATATGTGATATTTTCCATAGTATGGGAACATATTGTTCTGCGATGGAACAATTGATTAGGATAGATGCGGGATAGGCGATGGGGCTTGCAGCAGGTTTTAAGAAGTCACTAGGGAGTTGGTCACCTGCTAGACTGGCAGGTTTTAGTTTTGATTAGAGTTTTTTGATATAAGAGGTTTATATGGGTTCAAAAGAGAAGTAGTTGGGTTTAGAGTTAGTGGAGGTAGGCACTGTAAGGGGTTGGTTAGATTTGTTGTTGTTTAAAGGTGATAGTTGTGATGAAATGTGAGTTAAATTGGGATGCTAAACATTCAGTGCTATTTGTTGTAGATGGTGCAGGGGTAGAGGTTTTGCCAGGGTTGCGGAGGTAGTTAAGATTTTGCCAAATTTTTTGTGGGTTATTTATGTGTTTTTGCTGATAAGGTAGAAAATAAGTTTTTTGTCAGATAATATTTGCTTCTTAGATGGTGTAGTTGTTTGTAAGAGGTGTGGTTTTCTGAGGTTTTGGAGGTCTGATAAGCAGTCTAAGCTCTATCCCTTTCTTTATTGAGAGATTTAGCATTTTTGGTTATCCAAAGTCGGTTTTGGCTTTGAAGCAAAATTGTTTTGTTGGAGCGATGTTATTAAGGATGTTGAGGAAGGTATCATTAAAATATTGAACAACTTGGTTTAGGTGGAATGATTTTAGAGGTGACCAGTTGCAGTTTTGAAGTAGGGAATTTAAGATGCTAGAGGAAACGTTTATTTTCTTGTGTACGTGTTTGAAAATGACATTACGGGGGGGGGGGTGAATGTGTTTCCTTACTTGAAAGGTAGGGGAGTGATCACTGAGAGAATCAGGGAGGCACCCAGCATGGTTTGTGAAGTTGGGCTTATTGGTTAGTATCCAGTCTAGAATAGATTCTTAGTGTGTTTATCTATTCTAGTGGGGAAGTTCATAGTTTGGGTGAAATTGAATAGATTCATAAAATTGCAGGGGTTGTCAGATGAGCAAGATAGCCAGTCCAAGTTGAAATCGCCTAGCACTATAGTTTCTTGGTTGAAAGTAGAGGATGCCCAAGATAGGAGACTTTCAGTGGCAGGTAGATTATTTCCTGGTGGTAGGTAGGAGGCAATAAGTATGATTGGTTTATGTGGATTTACTTCAGATCAGGTGGTTAGAATTTCTGCTTCTGATAGATCAGGGGGAGTACAGATACATTTTTCAATTCTGAGAAAAGTTTTATACATGACGGCAATGCCTCCACCACACTTGTTCAGCCTGTCTTATCTAATAATATTATAATCACTAGTATTTCCTCATCTTTAATGTGGAGTTTTAGCCATGTCTCTGTACTAATTACTATATCAGGAGTGTAGGTAGCTAGGGCTGTATGAAATTCACTAGTGATACTTCTGAAGTTAAAATTAGTTATGAGCAAGTCTGATTTGGAATTTTTTAGGGGAAGAAGGTGGAGGGTAGTATTGGCAGGTGTCGTGGGTGTTATTGGCTGGGGTGGGAGTAGCTGTGTGAGTCCTGAGTTAGGACGTATGTCAGCTTGGAGTTTGATTTCTGTTAGCGAGTGTAGAAGAAGAGAGAGTTTGAGCTTGGATATTAGTCGATGAAATAAGTCTGGATAGAAGGGAGGGTTAGGGGTATGGACATATTTACAGTGGAAGAGTAACATGTTACAGTTAGTGTAGAGGTTAGAACAGATGTGAAAATGGATATTTGGTTTTGTATGGTATGTAATAGTGGGGAGTATAGGAGAAGGGTATGTGTTATGTTTGATGTGATGAAGGTAGTGGAGTGGGAGGCTAGGTAGAAGGTAATGAGAAGGAGAGAGTTGCTCAGAAGAGTGGTGATAACTGACATGGTGAAGAGCAGAGAAATAGGAGAAAAATATGGGTGGGTTGGTGTGTTACGTTAAGTAAAGAGAGAAGTGTATTGATAAAATGATGTGGTAGGTGTGAGAGAGTAGTGTGAGGGATGAAATAATGGTTAGTGAGGTGGGAGGGGGGAAAGTGAAAGAAATAAGTGATTGTGGGTGTGTTGCATTAGGTAGCTGCATATTATAGGTTAATGAGTTAGAATGTGTGGTTTAATTTAATTATAAATTTAGGGACAGTGGGGGTGGGTGGGAATGGGGGTAGGATAGGAGAGCGGAGTAAGCCCGAGCAAAGCGAGGGCAAACAGAGCATGTTCAGTTGAGCCCAAAGGTAAGCACAGTCCAGAAACAATCGGTAAAAAATCTTTAACAGAAAAAGGCTTTGCACTGTTAATAGTAAGAAAAAAAGTTTATGCCCAACTGTAATCTATGCATGATTTATCTTCTTTAATAATCATAGCAAGAACTGGAATGGCTTTTATGAAGTGTTGTCAGATGACTGGAAAATGTATGGTTAGGTTTTCATTGCTCTTAGATAATACTTGTTAGTGAATGTCAGTGCACTTTTTAGATATGACATTCTTTCAGCCTACAGGCAAACCTGTGCTTGCTACTATAATGGAGTATTAGTATATGTGTACAGGAAGCTGGAAAAAATTCTAAAATGGGATAGTTACTTTACAGGTCTGAGTACAGAAGTGGACACATGAGAGATTCAATTGTTTCACCTCTTAGATTTCAGGCTAGAATTTGTTATCTTGGTGAACTTGTCTGGTACCACCCTACCAAAGGCACTTCATAGCCCATGTAATAGGTCACCATAATGTGCTCTTAGCTGGAGACCAACCATTTAAGTAGATTGTATTCTGTAGTGAGTGATGCAGACTTCCTATCTTTCCATGACTGTTCATTCTGAACTTTGTTTCAAAATTGATTTTAATGTCACTTACTAAAAATGATAAATTTCAGTGTGACTTGTGTTGTATTCAAAAAGTGTGTTGAACTAATGTGTGATTTGCTTTTAACAGAGTGTGTTGAGTACAGTTTTCATGTTTGTAATACAATCAATTTTGTTTCTGTGCTTTACAGATCGCTTTCTCTCAGCACAACAGTATCATGGACCTTGTGCAGTTCTTTGTCACTTTTTTCAGGTAAGGATCCTCTCATAAAACTGTAACAATATTGTCTTTTCTGTGCAGTCAAAAACTGATTTAGTTGACATCCTCATATGCAAACCAAAGAGTGTTTTGTGGGCATTTTATCAGCAAACATTTATATATGTTATCAAAGTTTCATTGATGGTACTTGTGCATTTCACCACATTCTTGCACCTTAATTACTTTTTTGCTCCATGAACATTTTATTATTTGACTCAGCTTGAGAGTCAGATACATAACGTGCCAGCAATATCAACAGAAATCACTGTATATTATGAAAGATGATGTCATTTTAGACTAAGGCAGTTGGAATGTCAGTGACAAAGCTATAGGCTGCTTCTGTTGCATAAGAGAGTCAGTGTTGCATGTGATGTAACCTCTCCAGGCTTGTTGATTTATACAAAGATATAGATTAGTGTGATATGCTCAGAGCTCTAAATTCAAACATTAAGTGGATGTTTGTAAAACTCATCACTGATCTTTTTCGTCTTAAGCTTTATGAACTATATTTCTTATTTTTTGACATGGGACTGTCATGATAGATGAGCATTAATTTACACTTGTATGCTGTTTAGTATTTAAACTGTCATGCATGCATACAAACAGCCTTTATTCTTTCTTTCAGTCATTCTTTCCTTATCAGATAATATATGTATCTTGTTTAGGGTCATGGGAGAAGGTAGATCCCATTTCTGCATACACTGGGCATAAACAAGAGCACTAATTCTGGACAGGATGCCTGTCTATCACATACAGAAACACTCACTCAGTTATTCCTGTGGACAGTGTGAAGGGGCAACATTAATGCTTTCAGCATGTCTATGTAAATAACAGCACCAGGTGAAGGTGGGGGGGAGGGTAGATACTCTGCTTACAGGAAAACTCCAGCCAAGTTCAGCAAAGCTTTACTGAGATTGCCCTCATTGAGAAATCAACTCACTGAATTCAACTTGGTGGGAACATAGCCTAACAAAAGTTTTAAAAGTATTTTTTTGTTGGGGGGGGGGGGGTCAAGCATACTCAACTCCTGTGTGATGAACAAGCTCCCATAACCCCATAATTTATCTATACCAGTTCCCAGGATACAGAAACATGGGTAAACATGGAAAGACCACATACTTTTTATGGAGAGCAGAGCTTTAAAAGTAGAAGATCTGGAAGTTTGTACTCACACACTGTATATCTGTAGTTTTGTAGTACTATGTTCTTGCTGATTTGTCATTGCACCTGGGGGAAAGCACTGATGTGCTCCATATATATGCCCAGATTATTGTGATTAATTATACTGGATTTGACTGGTAGATGACACAGTTAGTGATGATAAATGTGTGATGATTCACATGGGATGAGGATAAAATATACTGTGATTTGTACATCTGTTTAGTATACCTTTTTATCAGTACACACACTAGACACACACAATGTGTACACACCTGTCTGTGTCATGCATATGTACACTTCATTTACTAATGTATGTGTGTGAAAAATGGAGTCCTTTATTTAAAATAATCCACAAACAAACGTGTCACAAGCGCTTTCGCTCAGGTAATCCTGAGCTTTCTCAAGTAATGCCATTCAATTACTAAACGCACCTTATATATTGTGACAATCATATAATTAATTGAAAGTACCTGCTGTTAATTAAACTTTTAAAAGACCCTTGCATATTTGAATATAAATAAAATGTGTTAAAAAACTGATTTATGTCAAGAAAAAGAGTGCTTCCTAAGCTGGAAATTAAACCATGTTAAATGTTGTATCTATAAGTTAATAGCCATTGTTTTATAATAAAATCTATGTTAAAATTATTTAAAAATACACAAACTTTTAAAAAGTCTATGTATCTAAATAACTTAAAAATATGTGTCCTTAATGTGATGTAAACCCCTCTTTCTTTCATTTACAAGTAGGGACTTTTGTTCTCTGTTACTATTCAAAAACATCCATAAACAATTTCTTAATCTAAAAAATCGCTAAATAGGAGCTGGGAACCGAGGATAAAAAATTGTTGATGCATATGTCCCTATCTAGATGTTACAACTAAATGAATAAACAACAAATAATAATGAATAAAAAATATGTATTCATTAAAGAAAATAATAATGATAATAATAATAATAAATAATGTGGTACTTGTAGTCAGTGCCATGCCATAATGAATGCTGAATCCATGTATATTCCATCTAGGAGGTTTAGGGTACACCCAGCAGGTTTTTATACCTGTGCTACTAAAGGAGTGGTGTACCTTGGTATTTGCACCACATGTCAAAGTTTTTATGTGGGGAAAACCGAAAGGGAGTTCAGAAAACGGATTTATGAACATTTTTATGACATGGCTAAAAAGAAAGAAACAAATGCCTTCTATAAGTATTCCCTTCTTTCTTCAGGGTCCAACATTAAATTTGTTGTATTAGAACAAGTCGAGCCAGACATCAGGGGTGGTGACTGGGAATCCACACTTGAGTACCGCAAGTTACTATGGCAGCTAAGGTTGGACGCAGGAAGATCACCTGGGCTCAACGGGATCATCAGTATTAAACCAGTGCTGAAGCTTAGAAGGGCAAGGCTATAGTCATCATATACTATTAAAGGGTCACTACTTTTCTTTAATGAATACATATTTTTTATTCATTATTATTTGTTGTTTATTCATTTAGTTGTAACATCTAGATAGGGACATATGCATCAACAATTTTTTATCCTCGGTTCCCAGCTCCTATTTAGCGATTTTTTAGATTAAGACATTGTTTATGGATGTTTTTGAATAGTAACAGAGAACAAAAGTCCCTACTTGTAAATGAAAGAAAGAGGGGTTTACATCACATTAAGGACACATATTTTTAAGTTATTTAGATACATAGACTTTTTAAAAGTTTGTGTATTTTTAAATAATTTTAACATAGATTTTATTATAAAACAATGGCTATTAACTTATAGATACAACATTTAACATGGTTTAATTTCCAGCTTAGGAAGCACTCTTTTTCTTGACATAAATCAGTTTTTTAACACATTTTATTTATATTCAAATATGTAAGGGTCTTTTAAAAGTTTAATTAACAGCAGGTACTTTCAATTAATTATATGATTGTCACAATATATAAGGTGTGTTTAGTAATTGAATGGCATTACTTGAGAAAGCTCAGGATTACCTGAGCGAAAGCGCTTGTGATACGTTTGTTTGTGGATTATTTTAAATAAAGGACTCCGTTTTTCACACATCATTTTATTGCTGTTCTTGCTTGGCTGGTCGTGGATCTTCGTTATTTGGCTTGCAGACTTTTTTTGGTTTTATCGTTACTAATGTATGTGTGAATACATGTAAATTTGTCATTTTGTTTTAAACTTAACATTTGTAGTGTGATAAATTTTGAAAAGAACCACATAGGTCTTCTAGTGGCTTGGTATCTTGCAGCATCTCCATTATTGCTCTAAAGATGGCGATATTTTTCTGTTTTGGATGGACATCGCTGTGACCGTTTTAAGACTATAGCAGTTTGTTTGAAGTAGGTAGTGCTGTTTTATTTTAGAGGTCCAAAGAGAAAGGCTATTTAGGTTGGAGGAAATTTCCTGATTAAAAACTCTCCGAAATGTTGCAAAAATAGGACAGGCATCTTACGGTGTCAAGCTTTGGGGTTTTCAACTCCTTTAATCTAAATAACAAAAATAAGAGAGTGTAGAATACATTTGGGAAGATATCAGATGGTATGAAAACTGAGGGGATAGTGTCAGTAAAGCAAAGGGATATTCTAGATGGTGGGAAAAGAAGATAGAAAATGAAATGAGGAGTTAGGAAGGGTACTAAAGAAGTGGAATATAGTCCCATGAGAAGGTGTGGCATTCTCCTTCTAGAACTTTCTGACATGGTTATATTGCAACAGCTGTGGAAGGAGTGTGACTGCAGCTGTAGCTACACCAGTATCTCAGACAGACAAAATAGGTATTTGCATTATTGCATGAGCAGTTTTATATATATATATATATATATATATATATATATATATATATATATATATATATTTTATTTTTTTTTTTAAGTGTTTGTAATTATTTCATTTGTCTTAATATTTGGAAGATATTGAAGTGTGGCAAAGAATCCATTGAATACCGACAGAAGGGCATTGCAGCTACAAGACATGGACAGCTGAAAATAAGCGTAGTGTAAGGATAATTTTCTTAGGATAACAGCATCATAGATGAGTGAATGAGGTCATTTTTGTCAGGATTGCTTGCATGCAGTAGTCCAACTTTTTTTCTATGTTTTCCTTACAGTTTAATATTGTATCTGAAGAATGCTTGTACTCTGTGCTAATGCTTAATTTTTTTTTCTGCTCGGTATCTAGACACTGTTTTATCAGATTTTTTCAGTTATTGGGGCATTTATTGGATTTGCAGGTTTCTTATCTGTATTTTCCAGTGGTGCTCAAGTTTTCCCTCTATATGTATATAAGTACATTTAGGAGATAACACATCTTTAATATAGAACTGTTTCTACGAAAGTTGCGCACATCATTGTATGGAAAGAAATTAGTTTAGATGGACACCTAGCTGACAATACATATATAGCTGCAAGCATAAGATGAATGCACAGTATTAAGTAATCTTAATACACAATATTAAATAATCTCAGCAGGGTTTAGGACATTTACTGTCGGCTGTAGATAACGGCAAAATCCTCATCTGTTACATGCACAAAAAGAGGAATATAACTAAGTTATTTTCATCTTTAGAATTAGCAATTCGTCTATTAACAAGGGGACACAATTTGACTATGAAATACCAGAACTTTAGGAGTATCATGAGATTTGTTCCTTTTCACATTTATATTAGTAGGTACATAAATAGATTAATATGTTGGCTCATAAAAAGTTATTTATATAAGAGTGAATGAGAGAGGCACTGGACACTCTGTTGTCTCATAATAGGTAGCTGGGTAGTTACTTATAAGTGACAGGTTAAATGTTATGAAAATGTATGGGCTATGTGACAGAATCAGCTGGTCTTTATACAGATATATTTTTCCCAGTTTATGCCGTATATGTTTGTATGCCTTCAAAGGTTTTTATATGATTCAAACGTGATGAGGGCTGTGATTCATTGGGAGTGGGCAGTACACATCACAGTGATGTCCAATGTAGGCTGAGTCTCTTTATTGTGTGTGTTTTATGGCTAATTTCAGATATACTGACCCAAGTAAAATAAGAGTAATTATGCCCATGTAAGCCACAGTCTGTGCACTTCTGTGAAAGAACATGAACATAACATCTGTGCTACGTGGACAGGTGCTACACAAAATGTATACGAACATTCCACAGCACAAGAATGTGGCTGGGGCTGCGGGTTGGTGTAATGGTTAAGGTCTTTACTTCATGGAGACAAAATCCTGGGTTTGATTCTCATCTTTGAAAGGGAAATCAGCGAGGATTAAAATAGCCCACAAGGGCAGCTAGGCTAGTATTCACCTATGAACCTCACTCCAGAACCCCCACACACATTGGTGGTGAAAGGTGCAGTTGTGCAGCAGTAACGTTGTTGCCTCACAGCAAGAGGTTTTCTGCTTCGATTCTCGGCTGGAGTGCCTTCTGTGCTGACTCTGCATGTCCTCCCTGCATTCGTGTGGGTTTCCTCTGGGTGCTCCGATTTCCTCCCACATTACAAAGACATGTGTCTAGAGCATTTCTCCCCTGGCCTCCGCTGAAAATTGGGTTTGTTCCAAGTGTCCAAGTTGGACTTTCCCGGTAAACAAATGTTAAATAAAAAAAAATAAAAAAGTGCATCTGTACTGGTATCTTACTGGTGTGTCTTTGTGTGTTGGGAGGGGCACTGTACAAGCAGAACTAGGAAAAGCATTTGATTCATTAGTTATGGTGCCATTTTGTTTTGAGTGGCATAAGGTCCTAAAGTCGAGGTGTTTAGTGCTTTTATTGGATTTGTGGGACAGAGATTCCTTTAGCACAAGTTAGGCAAAATGTAGGAAATGTTTAAGGAACTAGCGACAGTCATGATAATATTTCAGGTTAGCTTTTCTGTGGTATTTGTTAACCATCAAGTCATCATTACTTCTTGATAGTATATTTATGACCTGCAGTCAGGGGATTTTTCCCCTTTTTTAAATCGGTTTCCCCATCTACTTTCTTGTATGATGCATTGAAAATGATTAACTTTTCGGACACTTACATTTTACAAATGTTTTTATAATAGCGAAAATAAGTAGAGGAAAACCATAACTTGTTCTCGTAATATTTGGCGCATATTTTAAGTAATCATGGACATTCAGTACTTTTCCTCTTCTTATCTACATTAAAAGATATGAAAACATTCAAGTCACCGTTAATTAGTGCATTCCGCTAAATAAATATATCCATTACTTAAGAATGCAGTACACTGTATTTACCATGATTAATGTGAGTAACCGCTACTTGGTCTTTGGTGCTGCATACAGACTGAAAAACATTATTTGATAAAGAGTAATAGGTATTCGGGGCTTTCTGGTTATCCTTCTAAAGTTATTTGCTGTGGCCCATCACATCATGTAGTTCTTAGTATGTGTTTGTTTGTGTTCGTTTTCGTGCAATTTGACATGTACTGCCTGTTTACTGTAGTCTGTATTGCATATCTGTAATTTGAAGTTCCTGTCTAATGGCTTTTAACTGAAGCTCTTTCATATTTGTATGCACTGCTACCTGCATTTGAACATCTTTTCCCTTTGTTGCATTGAAAACAATAATGCTCTATAGATGCAGTGGGTTTTGTTGCTCTTTTTCTAAAAGTCTTCTGGAGTTTCATCCCATTTCTGATGCAGTCTGCATTATCTTTCTCCATTTACTAGAAAAGTGATCTTTATATCATTGCAGTGCATTGTGGGAAAGAGGGTGAGGAATATAAGGTGTTACTGAGTGAAATCTTGTGGTCATGGGTTTGATTTCCACGTTTTCCGCCTAGAACATGTGCACATCTGAACAAGTCACATTATCAGTCTGTGCTATCAGCTCACCCCTGTAAAAAAGGCACATCAAATGATACATGGGATGAAATAATAAAAATTGCATTGAAACAGTGAGAATTTAAATACAGCCATCTGTGTAATGTGCACTGTATGTTTTTACTAACTGATACTGTGGTAAGAACACCAATGGTTATAAGACAGTAAAACTGATATCACTTTGAGACAATGACCTGGTTTTCCTTCTGTATCAGTCAAAAAGTGGTCACAACAGGGTGAAATGTCGTGGGAATATTGCGCACAGTTGAAACTGTCTTGTGGGTTTACTGCATTAACAGTGGAGTGTTTTGCATGAGCTTTACAAACTACCTGGTGTACTTCGATTCAGGGCTGGTTTTATGACGTTTATGACTGGGTATGATTGTCTTGTGGATTTTTCTTTTTCCAGGTAATAAAAAAAAAAAAACATATTGTAAGGACTAAGTGTTTCATTGTATCTTCTTTGACCTCAGATGGTATCACTGAGATACTTTATTAAACTTTTATTTAGGGCATGCCATTGGTTTTGCAGTTATACATGAAAATTTATGTATACATGCGTAAAAGTGTATAAGTGTGTGTGCGTGTGTGTGGTGTGTGTCTGTCTGTCTGTGAATTATTATGAATAATATTTATATAGATATTTAGTTAATCGGGACAAAGATCTGGCTCTTGCGGTCTTGGTTATTAACCATGCTCTGACCACTACATATATTCGTGTGACAAAGGCCTGTTTTAGTTAATTTTTTGAAGGTCAGATCCCTAAACAGCCAAATATTTTTAAATAAGCTGCACAGATGACTGGAATGTGTTTCATGGAAACACATTGTGCTGACACCATTTTGGCTTCTTACTTTCTTAATTATTTTTCTAATTCCAAGGTCTGTGTAATTTGATGTAAATATATTAGTCAGTACGCACAAGTCCCAACTAGGTGTTAACTTTAAATTACAATGAACCTTGCATTTAGAATAATACGTTTAGTGGGAGGATGGAGTGCAGGAGACCTTGCCCCCTGTGCTGTTTTTGTTTTTTTTAAGTTTTAACCTTATTTATTTATTTATTTGGCACAGCTTGGAAAAAGGTAGCTTTCCAAGAAATGGTTTGAAGTCTAACATAATATTCCATGCCAATTGTAGTAAACATGAACAAAACTGTTGTATAGTAAATGTATCCAATCCAAAGCCACAAATCTTAAGTACCAAAATGTAAAAAATATAAAATATCTGTAATATAAACCAGCTTCTGCTTACACTATCCAGATATTCATATTCTGACAGTCCTGTGCCAGACACATTAGTTGCTGATTATTTTATTTAGTATAATGCAATGTAATCAAATGGAGGTTTTCACCCTGGGCTTCCAATAAAAATGGGTGTTACCCAGTCCAACTTTCCCAGTAAACAAAGATAAATAAATAAATAAACAGTTTGTATTCTTTGACCGTATCTGCAAAATATGTTTTCAGCAAATATGCCCCAGCCATTTGAAGGCTGCAGCCAGTTAGGTTTCAGAAAATGTACTTCAGTGAAAATAAACTAGAACCTGAAGGGGTTCATGATACACAGCAAAATGCTTCATTTATTTGCTTTTAGCTGTTATTTTATATAGTGTAAGTAGGCAGTCTTGGTAGAGTTTCAATATTTATTAGAAATCATGTGTGGGGGACAGAACCAAAGTCAGAAATGTCTCCACAAACAAACATATCCAGGTATTTTTATAAGAAAATACAAGTGAAAATAGCAAGCGCTATCTTTCAGACCACTGCCAGTATCCAATAAAAAGTTGTTTACTATTATGATAGAAAGCATATGACAGGGTGCCTAGAGAGGAGTTGTGGAATTGTATGAGGAAGTCAGGAGTGTCAGAGAAGTATGTAAGAGTGGTACAGGATATGTACGAGGCTAGTGAGACAGCGGTGAGGTCTGCGGTGGGAGTGACTGATGCATTTAAAGTGGAGGTTGGATTACATCAAGGATCAGCTCTGAGCCCTTTCTTATTTGTAATGGTGATGGACAGGTTGACAGACGAGATCAGACAGGAGTCCCCGTGGACTATGATGTTTGCAGATGACATTGTGATCTGTAGTGAGAGTAGGGAGCAGGTGGAGGAGACCTTGGAGAGGTGGAGAAATGCTCTAGAGCGAAGAGGAATGAAGGTCAGCAGGACTAAGACAGAGTATGTGTGTGAATGAGAGGGATGATAGAGGAATGGTGAGGATGCAAGGAGTAGAGGTGATGAAGGTGGATGAGTTTAAATACTTGGGATCAATAGTCCAGAGTAATGGTGAGTGTGGAAGAGAGGTGAAGAAGAGAGTACAGGCAGGATGGAGTGGGTGGAGAAGAGTGTCAGGAGTGATTTGTGACAGACGAGTACCAGTAAGAGTGAAAGGGAAGGTCTACAAGAGGGTAGTGAGACCAGTTATGTTATGTTATATGGGTTGGAGACAGTGGCATTGACAAAAAGGCAGGAGATAGAGCTGGATGTGGCAGAGTTAAAGATGTTAAGATTTGCACTGGGTGTGAAGAGGATGGATAGGATTAGGAATAAGGATATTAGAGGGTCAGCCCAGGTTGGAAGGTTTGGAGACAAAGCCAGAGAGGCAAGATTACGTTGGTTTGGACATGTGCTGAGGAGGGATGCTGAGTATATTGGGAAAAAGATGCTAAGGATGAACCTACCAGGTAACAGGAAAAGAGGAGGGCCTAAGATTAGGTTTATGGATGTGGTGAGAGAGAACATGCAGGTGGTTGGTGTGACAGAGCAAGATGCAGAGGACAGGAAGAAATGGAAACAGTTGATCTGCTGTGGCGACCCCTAACGGGAACAGCCGAAAGAAGATGATGACTATTATGTTCTGTAAATGTAGTTATTGACTAGAACATTACTAAATATTTAAAATGAAATACGGCAATGTCCTAAAAATAGGTTAGATAAAACATCCTTCCTCAACTCAGCGTTAGTAATGTTACAATGGTGAAATGTTCTCATGAGAAACTAGAATATATTTTGATCTGTTCACATGTTCCAGCTAACAGTTTTAATAAAATTCATAAACAAGTGCAGACCATAACATGTATTTCTGAGCATGTGCAGTTGTGTTGTTTACTGCTTGAAAGAATTTGCTGACATAAATAAAACTTTAGTCATGTGCACTGACAGGATACTCACTTCCTCTTTCTCCGACATGCGCAGTTCATTCTATACCGCGTAGTTCAACATTCTTATTATTCCCACCACACGTTGTCTAGATGATTAGAACTACTTTTTAGTGCATTACAGTTTTGCTGGAAAACTTTCCAATAAGACTTTTAGGCACTCTGTGTGTGTGTGTGTGTGTGTGTGTGTGTGTGTGTGTGTGTGTGTGTGTGTGTGTGTGTGTGTGTGTGTGTGTGTATATATATATATATATATATATATGTGTGTGTGTGTGTGTGTATATATACACACACACACACACACACACACACACACAGTGCCTTTTTTAGGCAAGGTTCAAAAGTCAAACCCACCTCCATTGACAGCACAAGGAACAAGAAACTAAGGGTAATGCTGCTAAACGCCCGAAGTCTTAACCTCAAGATGCATGCACAAGAAGCTCTCCTCAGTATGGAGAACATCGATATCTGTGCAGTGACAGAAACCTGGTTCAAGGCTCCAGAGAGCACCCCAGCACTACCAGGTTATACCTCATATCATGCTTTTCGACCCCAAAACCCGAACCGAACCACAAAAGGAGGAGGAGTTTCCATATTTATCAAGGATATCCACACCTCCAGATTAGTGGCATTGCACGAAGTATCGGAGACCATCCATGTGCAACTGACAGTGGGCAAGACTGCTTTTCAGTTTATAGCATCCTACAGACCACCCTCTCAAAGTCAGGAATCCCACTCGGCTTTCCTGAAAACATTGGAGAACATGAAGATCTCTCCGAACACCATTATATTGGGTGACTTCAACTACCCAAACATAGACTGGGAGCATTACTCAAGCCCCAGCACCTTAGCCCAAAGGTTCCTGGAATTTATAAACTCAAATGCTATGGAACAACTAGTCACCACTCCCACAAGAGGGAAAAACATACTAGACCTGATAATTACCAACATGGGGACTCTATGCTCTATAGCAGAAGTATATCCCTCATTGGTAAGATCAGACCATAAATTAATTTCACTGGATATCCACATCCCGACCCCACCCCCAGCCCAGAAAACTACAGTGAAAAACATCTCAAAAGCAAACTTCACACTTCTCAAAACCGAAGTGGAATCCTTCAAGGCCCCAGAGCCAGTGGAAACTACAGCCCAAACTGCAGAATCCTATATAAACGCATTCTACGGACATCTCCAGGAATGCATGGATCATGCTATCCCAAACAAAATCAAGACCCAATCATCCAAAGGCAAGCGTCCAGTCTGGTGGACCCCAGCCATAAATAAACTGTACAACAGAAGGAGGAAGCTACTACATGATAAAGCAAAATCCCTAAAAGGGAAGGCATCTCTGATCAGTACTGGCAAAAAATTACGATCCCTCATAAAATCCTCCCAGGCCAGCTTCGAGAGAAAAATTGCATAGGACACTAAAGACAGTCATAAGGCTTTTTTCAGTTATGTTAGGAACCTGGGATGCAACTCCTAGACTTGTTCTGAGTTGATTCTAAATGACAAAAAATACACTGAACCCACAGACATCGCCAATATCCTGGCAGACAGGTTCAGTGCAAACTTCTTCACCCCCTCCCCCCCAAAAGAGCAAGTATCTATCCCGGCAGAGGGCTGCCTTCCAAACATCTCTGATGCTCAGGTGAAGGCTGCCCTCTCCAAAGCAAAAAACGCTGCTTCCATGGGACCAGATGGTGTCCCGGGTTGTGTCCTACATGAACTCCAGGAAGAACTAATCCCTCAAGTAAAACTGCTGTACAATCTCAGCCTCACTACAGGATATGTGCCCAAAGAATGGCGTACAGCAACTGTGGTCCCACTCCACAAAGGTGGCACCTCTGCGGACCCTGGAAACTATCGCCCCATAAGCCTGACTAGCCTAGTATGCAAGGCTATGGAGAGGATCATCATGGAACTCATAAACAAAGACATTGGGGACCTACAGACACTAGATCCTACCCAATTTGGCTTCGTCAAGGGCAGATCCTGCCTTTTGAACCTGGTCGACTTCTTCGAAACAGTCACCAAGGCCATAGATGAAGGGAAGGTAGTCCACACAGCCTATCTCGACCTCGCAAAGGCATTTGACACAATACCCCACTCAGGCATCATAGATAAGCTATCCAGCCTAAATATAAATCCCTATGTCACAAGATGGGTCGCAAACTGGCTCAAAGACAGAACCCACAGAGTCAGAGTTGCTGGGGCTATGTCAGACTCGAAACTGGTCACAAGTGGCATCCTACAAGGTTCTGTCCTGGGACCTCTCTTGTTCGGTATTTACTTTTCTGAGGTACAGGCCAACGTGGGAGGACTATGGCTCACCAAGTTCGCAGATGACTGCAAACTGGGCGCCATAATTGACTCTCCAGCTGACACAAACATCCTTCAAAAAGGTCTCGCAGAGACGGATAACTGGTGCCAAAGCCATGGTCTAAAGCTAAATGCCCTTTGGCAAAAACAATGTGCCCACAAATTACCACATAGGTGGTAACCCATTAAGTACAGAGAAAGTAATTAGGGATCTGGGGACCCAAGTTGATAGCAATCTCTCCTTTGACAACCACATTGCCAAAGTGGTTAGAAAGACCTTCTACATAGCCCACCTCATCATGAAAGGATTCACATCTAGATCAAGAGAGGTAATCGTGCCCCTTTATTCATCCCTCATCTGGCCCATCATAGAATACAATGTCCCCTTTGGGATGTACCTTGCCCAACACCTGCAGCAATTAGAAAGACCCCAAAAGTACCTCACCAGGAGAATCAAGGGACTCAAACAGATGCCATATGCTGCTCGGTTAAAAAAACTCCAGCTCTACTCAGTTGCATACCGCCTACTTCGAGGCGCTCTATGCCTGACATATAAAGCTATGTCCAACCCAGAATTAATGGACATGCTCCACCTCAGTAAATCTAAATCCCTTAGAGCCACGCGCTCG